>NC_036841.1:20969619-21226351 GCF_002910315.2 Salvelinus sp. IW2-2015
GATACAGTTTATGTCATCCTGTCATTAGTAGTAATGTCTCAGACAACACCTGATCTGAGATCATATTCATTAAGTACCAACGCATATTTTCAACTTGTTGGATTACCGAAATATGGTTCCGTTTCCCACCTTTTTATGTTACCAGACTCTTTATGTTACAAAGGCTTTACAAGAGTCAACTCTATAAAGTAGAGAGAGAAAAAAGGGGAAAGGTATTTATGGGGGTCATAAACCTCCCCCAATAGTCCAATGTCATGACAGTGGTGACAGTGTTTCCTAGCCTCAGTGCAGTGGGCAAATGGGAGGAGGTGCTCTTAAAAAAAATAAAATCAGATCAAATACACCCCAAGGAAGAAAATAACAATTAAAAAAAAATGTCTTACAAGCGAGCACTTAGATATGGTCATTTTCACGTTTTTATAAACTCTTAGAATGTTTGGGAATTACGTATACTAAGGCATTGGTAAAAATTCTATAGCAATATAGTGGGAAAGCGGCCGTGCGTTTGGACAATTAAAAGACACTGCAGTAAATAAAACCTAATAAAACATTGTCCAGGACCGGAGTTTACACAGACCGGTGTACCATAGCCAATCAGAGCTACAGTAGGCCTTTATTTAAACAAGCCATTTGCCACACAGACCTACCATCATTCACTTTGAACTGGACTGTGTGGTAACAGGCATTTGCAACAGTGGGACTTTAGATCATTAGAGAGCATTCACCAAAAGCCACAAAATACACCTGAATAGATCTCTGCAAATATGTCAATACCACAGGAGTAGGGCAGTGGCGGCCATGACATTTTGTCAGCTGGTGATTGTCAAGCAAATAACTACTGAAAATGTGGTCTATTTCAGAAGAATAGAATAGCCGACCCTGAGTTGTCCTTACGTTAGGCCCTGATCTGGCTATGTCATATTGCTGTGGGCTACACTACTGTAGTTCATTTAGCAGACAAGATTTACTTAGAATTCTGTGGCATTATTTTATATTATTTAATAGTATAAAGAATACAATTGAACATAGCTGAATAATATAGAAAGGATCTTTTCTCCAAACGATTTAAGGGAGCGAGCACATGCGGCTATTCTGTGTTGAGCGGTTAACAAAGAAACAGGTCCTACAAACGTTTGGCTATATGTTTACATTTTTTATAAATTCTAAGGCTGCATGATGCGACAAATGATGATTTGAATATAGTTGCATTAAAGGCATGAGCTCTGCTTTGTTATTTGCGCAGGCTGCACACATTGCTCATTCACAATTTGACAAGCACTTGATAATGCCTCGAATTTCCCGGCGGCATTCCCTTTGAGTGGCATTAATGCCCCCTAAAAACATCCATGGCCATTGTGCCCTTGGGCTGAATATAATATATACATAATTCCCTTATCCCGGCTATGTGCTCCAAAGCACCTCTCACTCACATGGCTCTCTCAGATAGGAATTGGCTAATAAGAATTGATCTGTCACATGATCAGGTCTTTCTCACAGGCTACAAGTGGAAACAGACACATCGGGGACGCAACTGTGTGCGTCCTTATCCAATTCCGAGGTGCATATTGAAGATATTGGAAAAACTGTCCACATTTACTTTTCATCAGCCAACAAGATGAGTTGGCCTAACAAACAGCAAAAGCACTAGCCTATTAACTTTTGTACTATGAAGGACGTAGATTGACATAGGCTGCCTATGTCAATTTACTATCCTCCATAGTACAAAAGTTGACCTATTCTATTCTGTGTGAGAAATAAATATTCCAAACATAGTCTGGGACAGTTGTGGGATGTGATAGATCCCAAATGAATACAACTACTAGCACAGATCAGAACGTTTAACTTAAAATGTTGATAAACTATTAGGCTATTTCTTCACATTATAAGCGCAGCAATGCGCACACGGCAGTAGTCTATAATTGCAAATGTTCCAAAATGCAATCAATTAGCAGGAAAACACCATTCTCAAAAGTGACCGCAAATGCAATTATTTTATTATAAAGGTGAATCTTTATGGTGAAAATTATCTTCCCTAAACGTGAAACTCACGCGCTGCATATGTATGCCAGTTAGGCTCTACACCCGTTGTAAAGCGGATTCATGTGCTTAATTTTAAGAAGTTATTTGGCCACCTTCTCAAAACATATATGTCTGGTTTTGGCCAGGACTGTTCAGGTTTTGGTCACTAGATTGCCCCATTGCACCTTTTTTGTACCTTTTGTTTTTTCCTTGCTCTATTATTGTTTGCACCTGTGTGTCGTTCCCTTGTTAGTATTTAAACCCTGTGTGTTCCTCAGTTCTTTGCTCAGTGTTTGTAAGTTAGCACCCAGCCCCAGCCATGCTGTTAAACTTTTTCTCTTGTTGGATTTTCCAGAGGTTCGCTGGTTTTGTTCTTGTTTATTTTGGATTAGTCTTTTGAGGTTTGTTTTTTCCCTTGCTGTTCTTACCACTTTGTGGATTTTCTTTGTATTTTGGAAGATATCTATTTTTGTCTCTTGGCTTCTCTTTGGACGTTTTTGCCGGAAGATCTTTTCTTTGATTAAACCACCGTCTCTTGTACTGCTGTGTCTGCCTCATCTTCTGGGTTCTGCCGATTTATTTAGTGACTGTTTCTCACACCGGGTCCTGACAATATAGGCCTATAGGCTAGGCTACATGAGGTGTGTGACTGTGATTAGAAAAATTCTGAAAAGAAATGCATGCACTGTTTCTTGCCATACTGCACACAAGCTGGGCATCATTCACAGTGATAGTATATCTAATAGTATCACTATTAGATAGTATCTAATATTGTCACCCATCAGACTGTTCTTGATTTAAGCTTGTCTTTACATATACTAAATAATACATGTATGACATTTGTTTTGATTTAGAATGGACCATTATCCTGCACCTGTTTCGAATTAGGCAGGGAATATGTAATCTATGAAATTTTCAAATCATAGTCACACACCTCATAGCGAATGGAGGACGCTTTTCCCATGGTTCATTTTCATGCCAGCTAGGTAGGCTATACTCATTTTGTAAAGAGAAGCAATGTGCTTAATATTAGGAAAGTTGAGAAATAAATGTAGTAGCCCTAGCCTATAGAAAGCTGATGGGATCCTCCTCTTTTTAATAGAGGCCATCACTCTGTTTTCTCACGCAATTGTATAGCCTATAGAAATGTCACACAACATGAGCTCATGTGCTCTCATGAAGTGTTTGATTACATTTTCGATTACATTTGCATTGATGTCAGAGTGATTAGAGGGATAATAGAGTGCTGATAACCAAACAGTTAGCAAGTTTGTTAGGCTACTAATGACCATCAGCAGCATCAGAGCTTGGAGAAGCCTTATTACTGTGATTATGGAATTTGACTGCTGTCATGTCTCTTGACCGCCGGTGTGGCAGTAATACGGTCACGGTAACAGCCCTATATGGGAGTCCTCTTACATTTGGGAATTTTACAGTCCTATTGATCAAACAACCATGAAAAGGTAGGGTCTCTTTCCCTCAGTTATGCACATCAACAACAATAAGATCAACAACTAATGCAATCCAGAGGAAGATGAGCTAAAATCTAATAAAGGAACATTAGATAAACCCTCTCAAACTGTTTTTATCAAAATTGCACTGATAAAATGGGAAATGTAGCCCATTCGCCCTTCTGCAGCTTGCCTGCAACCAAGCACCCAAGCTAACTGTCTAAAGTCGGCTAGCTTGCTTGCTAGCTTTTTACAGGCACAAATGAGAGAACACCTCACTCTGACCATTTTACTCGCAGTAGCAGAGCTGGTTTGCTAGGTTGTTTACATGTTATCTAGAGTGTTCGTGACTAACTATTACTTTTTCCCCCTACGTTTACTGATACCGGTCATATTCAGCTGGTGTTGCGCATTCGTAAATTCATCAGTTATTCTGTGCTCTGGCACACGCAGACAAGTGTGCTCTGAAATCGGAGTAGATAGCCAGAGTGAATTTGCAAACACAAGAGATATACTAACTGTATAACAATCATTCAAGTTCTTGCTAGCTAACCAAATGACACCTGCATCTCTAGCTGTCAGTCACTCACCTACTCCTCCAATGCCATGACATTCTCCTAGCAGCTAGCTAGCTAACATTAGATATGCTAGCCTATTAGCAATGTTTTGACTGACTTGTGATCACTGCCCTTGATAGTTTGATTGTACTAACGTTCCCATCCTTAGTTTGTCACATCCTGACCATAGTTTGCTTTGTATGTTTTATGTTTTGGTTGGTCAGGGTGTGATCTGTGTGGGCATTCTATGTTGTATGTCTGGTTTGTATATTTCTATGTGTTTGGCCTGATATGGTTCTCAATCAGAGACAGGTGTTTTGCGTTGTCTCTGATTGGGAACCATATTTAGGTAGCCTGTTTTGTATTGTGGTTTGTGGGTTATTGTCTATGTTATGTTGCATGTTTGCACAGTGTTTATTATAGCAGTCACGTTCGTCTTATTCGTTTTGTTGTTTTTGTTTAAATGTTCTTCATTAAATATTGAAGAATGTATTCAAACCACCCTGCGCTTTGGTCCGCTTCTTACGACGTTCGTGACATAGTTATATACGTCCATTTTTGTATGTTTTATGTTGTCATGATAGCAATATTTGTTGGACTACCAAGAAATGTATTGGTGAATTATATTAATCATCCATTGAACTGCATCCATCTCTTCTGCCAGCAATGCCTTAGCATACGTCATGGAATGTTGAGTCAAATATAACCAATATTTGGGGGTTTTGTAGCATATACTGGGAATTTTATATTTTTTTACTGATATTATGATTGTCTGTTTGTTTCATATCTGCAAAGTAGTTCAAATGCTGTCAGTTCCACTTTAAATGACCATGGGAGCATACCAGAGTTACTGACATTCCTTTTTCGTTGATATGTTCTTCTGTCCTGCACCAGATAAATTGGATGTGCATATTTTTTATATTTCATTTTTTACTTGACTGTCTTGACACTTGCTTCACAAAAGCAAACAAGAGCTATTTGAGTTGGCTTTTTTATTGGAGTTGGCTGCTTAAAAGGCAAGGTATGCGTTTTCTTCTTGTCTTATAACACAATGCCCTATGACGTCTTTAGTCTTTAGACGGCATACTTCCCAAGGACGGCATTTCTAAGAAGATTGAGGCACCTAGATTTGATTGAGTTTCATGCATCTAAACAAATCCAGTAATGGCATATGAAGAGAAATGCAAAGCCTTAAAGCTTCCTTCTGAGAACAGGACTGGAGGGGGTTGAGAAAAGACAGGAAATCATAATGTGTCAACTCCTTGCTGTTCTGAAAGAAAGGCTGTCCAATTTCCATGCTAAACTGCATCGGTCGAACACAGACACAGGAAAGTCATGCCATTAAGTAATGGTTCATGCCTTACAAGTAATCAACAATGATATACAAAATGGATTCTTATATAACTCCTAAAGGCAAGTATTGAGGGATGCTGAGAATAAATAAGTAGTCTTAAAACCTCAATGTTTTCCTACTGTATCTAGTAAACTCAACTTTCCAGTAAACTCAACTTAATATCCCCACGCCATGGGGATATTACATGTACTACCTAGTATCACATAATTTTATGAAATATACACATTCATGTTATTTTAATTTTAAGTCTGATAAGGGGTAGGGTCACACAATTCTGTGAGGAATGAATTACATAAGCAATCTCTTGACGTTGAATTACTTTTCCTTGCTCTCTCACGCACGCACACACACACGCATGCACGCACACACACACGCACACTACGACACAAACACACAGACTCACACACAGCAAGTATTCTTACGTAGAAAATACACATTTTCAGTGGCAAAGCAATGATAACATTAGATATAGTGATGAACTGGAGGTATCCTGCAGTGTCACAATGAGATTAGAACAGCAAGACATTAAGAGGGTTGTAAACATGTCTGTTTGCTATCACTCTCAGCGGGGTTAACATTAACTGGAAACATCCCATTTTCAGAGATACAGTATCTTCAACGTAGCTTCCCTTTCCCCTGAAAATTGTATGTTAGACCCCGCTCAGGAGTTACTTTACGCCTGCTATGTTATGTTAGTTTGTTATCGACCAATTCACTGCATCACATACACAGTAACTCTCCAACCCTTTCCCTGCCCTGTAATGTGCTCCTTGACATGCAATTTAGGTCGCTTAGCTGCTCTTTAATCTGTTTGAGCCTCCACTGGTTTATCGGGCAAAGGAAATCAAATAAACAGATGGTATTCGAACCAAAATTAGAGCACGGGCAACTCCTCCAAGCATTAAAGTATTGAATTATATCACACGCTTTACTCTGCTGGATCATCTTCTCATAATGATGGTTTGTAAAATATGTAATCTGGGTGTAAAAACACTATAACATGATTTAGGTTTTCATCAATGCAAATGATCGTCATCTGATATTATTGTGAAGATCAGTGACGTACATCATAGTTTTTGATGTTGATTACAATCTGCAGGTGTATGTGTGTGTGCGTGTGTGTGTGTGTGTGCATGTGCGTGTGTTTGTTTGTGAGAGTCTGTGAGTGCACACAGGCCTATGTGCATATCACAGGAGGCTGCTGAGGGGAAGACGGCACATAATAATGGCTGGAATGGAGTGAATGAATGGTATCAAACACATGGAAACCATGTCTTTGATGAGTTTGATACCATTCCATTAATTCCGTTCCAGCCATTACTATGAGGTCGTCCTCTCCTATTAAGGTGCCACCAACCTCCTGTGGTGCATATGTGTCATGATGCCTGTTTGCTGATGTTTTGCCAGTTCCCTGAGTAAATGCAAAGGGTCCCAGCTAAGCAGGCATAAGTAGATGATGATTTGAGACACCCCTGGGATCCACTACCATACTACTCTACGTCTGTTCTTAGGTGTGTCGTACAGGTGGCTCTCACGGAAACCCAGACAGGGGAATTTGGCTAATTAAGCAGAGTAAACAGCGGATAAAGCTGTGTTCCTGGAGGGATTGGTGAAGCGTAGGGCCCCAGATATACAATCCCCCTATCTCAGCAACATGCCAATCCATTCACTTCAATGTTATTGTTGGAATTTATTTACAGATTTTGGTAATAGAGGTTAAAGATACTCTATAGAGTGATCCAGTGAACTGTGTTCCATGATTCCATGGTAACGTTCCATTCTTGGAATGGTGTGGGAGTTTGTTTTGTTAATGATGCTAGTAATGCATGCCATGCAGATGGCCCTAGCGATTAAATCAACCAACGAGTGGTGCTAATTAGGATACTGGCCACCAGTGTTCAATGGAAAAATAGATATTTGGAGAGGAATGTGTGCATATTGTATGCATGCATTATCATTTAATTGAATGTAAATGAATCATATTCATGAAAAATTAATTCACTTGATTAAAGCAACGTGTAATTATAGTGGATACATTGTATAAATTATATTTGTCAACTCGGGTTTAGGCTATATCATAGGATGACCTTGATATTGTTGTTATATTGACACAACATAAAACAGCTCTGTAAATGTAAATACCACCACAGAACCACCTCATCTATTTCCACATCCATATCCACTTATACAGATGTCATCATGCTATTACACCAGACATATAAAATCTGACACTCAAATAAACGTCCTCGCTGCTGTTGACTTCATTATCTATGAGACAAATACAACATAGTGGTGTCGAACATGTTCTGTTGATGCCTATACTGCAATGCTGCCTCTAAGGATGAAGTGGGTGAATCAGGCTGACCCTGTCCCTGTCCCCGGCACGCTCATGGGTCCAGGGTGATACTGAGCCCCTCTCTCTCCGTCCTTATCAGGACCTCTGTGAATGTGCTCACCTGGCCGTGAAATGGAAATCATTGATGGCTCCCTCTCTGTTTCAACGAATAGCCCATCACTTCCTCCCTACACAGCCATTTATAGCCTTATTGAAATACATAAAAATATGACCATTTTCTATATCATCCAGGTAAAACTTCCCATAATTACATTAGCTCGCTCATATTTCCTTAAACTTGGGCTGTTCTTCTTTCCTCCGTTCCTCTGGACATTGATGCATTAGCTCATATTTCTGTGGTAATGAGAGGCCTATGTTCTCAGTTGAGGTGACACAGTGACCCAAATTAAAGGGAAGGGGGTTATTTGAGGGGTGTAGCTCAGAATGGCAACTCTTCTCCAGAGCTGGAACCACTCTGTATCCGAGTTCGGCCTGCGAGATTGCAATCAGCACTGATAATTAGGAAGCGGCGGCTGTGTTGGGAAGCGGGATTGTTGGCGTGTAGTTGGTGTGGCAGCGGTCCAATGCAATGTGGCGGGGGCTGATAACCGTAGCAGGGCTCGAGCTTCGAGGTGACCGCACTGTCGAGAAGTGAGAATTGTGGGATTACCACTGAGAAAATGTTGTGTGTGAACCATGGAGGTTGGGGCAAATGCTGCCTAACAGCATGAATACCATTTACAGTAGATTAGACATTCATGGCCACAGTGGGCAAAGCCAAAGCAGTTATGAACATTTGAAAGAGGATTAGAAAGTGAATCCCTTTGCTCATTCTCTGGCTCAAGATTTCTTGGGCATAATACTTTGTCATATTTTGGTGCAGCACATTCCTATTCAAGGGACATTAAATAACACAAACACAGCCCTGAATTGCTTAAAATGGGCATGTGTTTATTTCCTATTGTGTATTCCAGGGCATATAATGTGGTGATATAATGCGTGATTATCTGAATTAGATTCACCTAGTTGTAACCCCCCCCCCCCCCAAAATGCATGTCTAACTGTCTTTGTACCAGTTTTCTGTGTTGGCACCTACAATGTGATTATAGATTCATTCTTATCCCTTGTGACATTGCAAATGTGTGTCAGTTACGACACCATCTCAAATATCCCATCAGCTTTACTTACATTACTATTCAGGAGGAGAAGTTGGTGTTTCAACTCTAACTTCAAGTTTTGTGATCTCGTGGCTGGTCGATGTCTCCTCATATTAAAGCTACACTACAGACGTGACAGAAGGGAATTTCCATCCTCCTCTTTATGCTCGCGGGCACACCTCGACAAATGTCTAAGCCACCATGAACAGTTTGCATTCTCTCCCCTCAGCTGAGCGCCATGCAGCATTTCCTGCTCTGACAGGAGATGTTTTCCGCTTTTCCTCATTCACTGTTCCTAAACGGGAAAGCACACACCCCCGGCTGCTTTTGTTTCACCTATCCAATTTGTCCCTGCCAATTTGGCTCAGATGGATGGCGTTTTATTATCACGCTGCAGAGACAGATTGAAAGATTTCCTTGTCGTTCATTCCATCACTTTTGTGTGTGTGGCAGCATATGCCCTGGATCTAATCAGAAACAAGACACATGCACACGGGGAGGAATTGGCACCATTGTGGCTGATCAGAGAGCTAGGAGAGTCCCCAGATTCCAAATTAGGATTTTCTGCCGCTTTACACATTAGCACGGAAACATGTTTCGTATTTACACGTCTCACCTCTTGGCAAACAAGTGTTCCCTTCTCAACACAGACAAGGACCTTTCAGTAATTTGGTTTTATTCCCAAGAATAAACCAACAAAAGGGGATTAAAGCAGACAAACGTCACTACCTACAATCCTGTCTGCTCCCACTCAAGTCCCAACTCATTTGATCTCACTTTGGAAGTTGGCCCACGTCAAAGCCGACAACAATATTCCCAGTTCTTGAAAAGCTAGTCAGTTGTCGTACTTGGCTACTGGTGGGCTGTGTCTCTACTCTCCACCCTCCTTCATGTCTATGAAGAAGTCAATGGGCAACGTGTAGACAGCGTGGCCTCTGATAGAGGAGCTAGAGGAGGGTTGTACATTTCATCACAACACAAACACCAAGGGATGGGAGAAGAGAGTCATGGGTCCCCACAATAATCTCACATTGCATGGCAGCGATGACAGAAATGAGTTCTTCCCCAGCGGAACACTAAGACAGCTCTTCGTGTCATTTTGATTTCCTTTCTCCTCTGTTGAAGTGGGAGGAAGAAACGCCTTTGTGTCAACCCACACAAGTTAAAAGATAGAGGGATCCGGATGCATTCACTGTGTGTGAGCTCCTTCGTGCGTGTGAACATGAGTGTGTTATCCCCTCAAACCAAATATTTTTCTCTCCAACATGAAAACGTATTCTAACATTTTGTTAGCATCCTAAAATGCAATGATGACGTATCGCTGTAAACTATTCTGATTTCAGGTGGAACCATTTTGCATAATGCTTTCAAAAACCTTTCCTTTATTTCCTTAACAAGTTTTGAATATGTTATTTACAATTCATACTGCAACATTGCAGTTGTGAAGGATAGAAAGGGTGTTCTTTCTTGATGCCATTCATTATTAATCATTATTATTATTAGTCAAATTAAGAAGGACAGTAAGTCAAGTTTGAATCCATCTATGTCACTAGCAGTTTCTATAAAAAGGCTTATCATTGCGGTAACACAAAACTTGAATCAACTGAGTTTTCAACGACTAAACAATGTGTTATAATTACCACAGGAGAGAGTGTGATTCTGAATGAATAGTGGGGACATGTTGATCTATGTGTGCTCTTAATGGGATGATTAGTGATGCTTAATGTTTTAATTAGTTACAGCTCTCAAATCACTGAAAATAGGTTAATTAGCTTCCTGAGCTAAGAAGACACCTCACTGGAGGAAGGTCAATGGGCACCTCACCTGGTTTGCGCTCCTCCAAAGTCTGACCAGAAGACCGGTCCGTCTTCCTCTTCTCCGGCGGCGTTGTTTTGGGTCGGCCTCTGGGATCAGTTCAAATGCGGACAAAGTATTCGCTTCGGGAAAGTCGTAGTGCTGGGCGGAGTGCTGGTAAGTTGATGTCGCTCTGATATCCAATAGTTCTTCCCGGCTGTATGTAATAACACTTATGATTTTCTGGGCTAACAATTTAAGAAATAATACATAAAAAACAATATACTGCAAAGTTTCCTAAGGACTAGAAGTGAGGCAGCCCTCTCTGCCGGAGCCTTCGTGAAGTTTTTCCCCAATAGATTCTAGATGATTCTGTGCATCCAACTTTGTGGCAACAGTTTGGGGAAGACCCTTTCCTGTTTCAGCATGACAATGCCCCCATGCACAAAGCAAGGTCCATACAGAAATGGTTGCCGAGATCGGTGTGGAAAAACTTGACTGGCTTGCACAGAGCCCTGACCTCAATCCCGTTGAACACCTTTGGGATGAATTGGAACGCCGACTAATCGCCCAACATCACCTCACTAAAACTCTTGTGGCTGAATAGAAGCAAGTCCCCACAGCAATGTTCCAACCTCTAGTGCAAAGCCTTCCCAGAAGAGTGGAGGCCATTATAGCAGCAAAGGGGGACCAACTCCATATTAATGCTCATGATTTTGGAATGAGAAATTCGACGGGGAGGTGTCCACATACTTTTAGTCATATAGTGTATTTTTCGGTTAGGAATGAAAGTTAAAAAGATGTCATTTATAGACGTCTATGTTTGTACCAAATCTGAACCAAAAATAGATGTCTGTGTTTTGGACAACTCAAGGCTGGTCCAGACCGAACCAAATCTGTACCAAACACCAAGATTGGTCTATGATTGGTTGTGCTTACTGGAGTGTAGCCTACCGTTTCGGCCCGCAATTAAATGTTAAAAATGGCCATCCATGTGGTAGGCCAACCGTTTGTAAAATACCAAAAAAAGACGGCTGGTCCGGACAGGATATGTTGTCGTTGGTCTGTGCTTACTGGGGTGTAGCCTAGAGTGTCTGTCGCAATGGAATATTATGAATGCCCATCCATGTGGTAGGCCTATTGTTTGTAAAACAGGCAGATGCATTGGCTTTATTAGTCCTGATTTCTGTGACTAGTCAATTTGGCTATCAGCTACCCAACTTTAACAGGAGTTATCAAGATGCCTATTTGCAATGAGAATCAATGTGTTTACACAGCGGGAAATGCAGAAGTATGCTATTTTCTTTTTCACTATGATCAGATCATGAAACATTTACAGATACAAACTTGAAACCATTGATCATGACAATTTAGCCCACGGGGTCAATCT
The DNA here is from genome assembly GCF_002910315.2 of Salvelinus sp. IW2-2015. NCBI lineage: Eukaryota > Metazoa > Chordata > Actinopteri > Salmoniformes > Salmonidae > Salvelinus > Salvelinus sp. IW2-2015. Next base: position 20,981,677 of record NC_036841.1, read on the forward strand.
CATGGACATTGTGAGTAGCCTGATTGTCCCCTCCATATTGTCCATTTTACTTTTTACCTGTCCAGTTTTTAGGATATGATGTTTGATAACATGTCAGCAAATGTATTTATTTGATTGGGCCCATTTAGGTTAGGCTATTTGATCTGAGAAACGTGCGTGATATAAAACGCGCCTATCTCATTACATTGTCATACATTTTATCTCCAGTCTGTAAGCTACAGTAAACGCCGCATACTCTTTCTACCATGTGCTACACAACCATTCTAAAGTTTGGGGTCAGTTAGAAATGACCTTGTTTTTGAAGGGAAAGCACATTTTTTGTCCATTGAAATAACATCAAAGTCTGTAAGCTACAGAAAAGGCTGCATACTCTTTCTAACATACGCTACACTACCGTTCTAAAGTTTGGGGTAATTTGAAATGTCCTTTCTTATTTTAGAAAAGGACATTATTTGTTAATCAGAAATACAGTGTAGACATAGCTAACACAACGTGCCATTGGAACACAGGAGTGATGGCTGCTGATAATGGGTCTCTGTACGCCTTTGTAGATATTCCATAAAATAATCTGCCATTTCCAGCTATAATAGTCATTTACAACATTAACAATGTCTACACTGTATTTCTGATCAATTTGATGCTATTTTTAAAGACAAAAAAATGAGCTTTTCTTTATGGAATATTTATAACTGACCCCAAACTTTTGAAAGTTAGTTTACTTTATATGCTACATAATTTATGTTTGATGATTTTTTGACTGAACGTTGGTGCAGTGATGCGTCTCTACAACAGTACCCTGGAGAGGAACGCTGTGAAAGGACATGCAGAATATTTTGCACCTTTGCCTTTGACAAAGTGGACACTGACCAGCGCTCACCTAAAAAGCCCATGATTAAGGGCATAATTATGTTAAGTTATATGTGTTGTTGGAGGTGCATCTTGTTCAGTTAAGCTCGGAAAATGCCACTGTCGTCAATCAGCCACCTAATCCTGCTTAATGGGCGGGCCGGCCCTGGGTATACAGACAATATTGGACCACAGTCAGAAGGGCTAAGACGAGGGTACATACAGGACAACCTTACAGTAGAATGTAAACAGTGAACTCCTTCACTCGCTGGTGAAGAGTTTTAGGTAACATGAGAAGATCCCGCACACAGTGCCAGAAGACACAATCACTGTCATCTAAGCATAACGACTACACTCAAAACCACTTGTGTATATGAGTGCAAGGTGAGAGCTCCGTGAATATTACAGGGTCTTTAATGGTCCCACACTGACAGGTGTTGGGCATTTGGCTGTGCAGTCACTCAGTGTCCTCGTAAGGAAGGTTTGAGAAAGAGCAACTGAACTGTTTTGTTTGAGGCACTTTCCATTTTCATCTAAATGAGTCATACAGACAATATTTCACAACACACGTCATGTTTCTTTTAAGCATGACATTTTCCTATCTCCCGCAGGAATAGTTCTGCTGTAAATGTTCAAAAGGATGAACTTATTGATCTGTGAGTGAGTCTGAAAAGGTCCCATGTATGTGTCATTGTTGTCAGCTCCCATCTCCTGTTAAATGTTTGGAGATACATGTCAACTCTCATTTTAATCACGAGCTCCTTTTTATCCTTTTATTTACCTTTATTTACTATTTTACATAATATAAAATTTAAGTAAAATATCATTCTGGGCTGTCAAGGACTATTATCAGAAGCATGCTTTCGCAGAGAAGATACTTTGTCAAGCTGTCAGTTGCTTATTTTTCTGTTTGACATTTGGCTAATTGAGGGGGGCATAATAGGGATGGGTATACAAGTTCTGCTAAGGGAGAAAGGTTTGATAAATAAATAAATGTTGCAAGAATGTTTGAGATTGATGTGTCTTTAAATGATGCATTCACACATGCCACTTTTGACAGATAATGGCCATACTCTCTCGGAAAATGTAAATGAAGGTGGTAGAAAACAACTCATAATTTGAACGATGGGTAATTGAAAAGGAAAGTGGAACTTCCAGACATGCCCAGCTAAAATGATTTTGTCAGTCAACAAGATATCCTGAAATGACTAAAACTTGAATGATAACTCAACCAGAGGGCAAGATGAACCAGAAATATTTGTGCACTGCACAAATTAACAAAGTTAACTTCTTGCAACTATAGGGGGTGCTGTTCCGCATTAGCATATTTGTGTCTCCAAATTAAACTGCCTCGTGCTAAATTCTTGATCGTACAATATGCATATTATTGTTATTATTGGATAGAAAACACCTTCTAGTTTCTATAGAAGTTGGAATTTTGTCTCTGAGTGGTACAGAACAATTTCTACAGCACTTTTCATGACAGGGTTCAGATTTCAGAAATTTTTACCTCTGATCTGGGGTCTGTTTATAAGGCCACAGTGAATGCTATGAAGGAACCGACACTGCCTACGTCTTCCTCTGGGTGTCTGTACGCATATCACGTTTTCAATGAAGTCGATGGGACGTCACAGCCCATTATAAATGACAAAATGTACAGAGAACCCTTTTCTCAACGTGCGCCTCAAGCGTGAAGGCCATCGGACCTGCCTCGTTCCAAATCGTTTTCTAACCAGCAATATTCTCCGGTCATGTTTCAGTCGTTATAGTTGTTAAAAACATCATAATGTAGTTAATTTGAGCCGTTTTATATCATTTATATCCGTTTAGTGCGATTTTGAGGAATTTCTTTGTTGTGCGTTCTGAAAGTTTGGACACACGTTTTAGGGAGTCGGTCGTTGGTGGGGACATTTCGAAGGACAGAGGACATCTATCGACCAAAAGACGTTTATAACAAGAAAGGATACATTGCCCAAGAATAGATGGAAGAACAGCTCAAAGTAAGCAATATTTAATATGATAAACGTGTTTCTGTCGAAATATTTTAAACGCATAATTCGCCATTTGTTTGGATAGCTTCACTTGGCCAACCCTGTATTGAAAAGTAAGGATAATTTTAAAAATGTAAATCCCGCGTTGCATTAAGAACTAATTTGTCTTTCGATTGCTGTCAACCCTGTATTTTTTAGTCAAGTATATGATTAGCTTTCAATTAAACTAGATCACTCTGATAGATGACGTCAGACATATTGAGGCTTGATTTCCTAGTTTTTTTATTGTGTAACCACGGTTTTGTATGGCTAAATATGCACCTTTTCGAACAAACTGTATATGTATATTGTAAAATGATGTTACAGGAGTGTCATCGGAAGAATTCTGAGAAGGTTAGTGAAAAATTAATATATTTTGGCGGTGATTACGTTATAGCGCTCTTGGCTGGAATCGATGCTCTGGTAACGTTTGTTCATGTGGTATGCTAACTTATCGATTTATTGTGTTTTCGCTGAAAAACGCTTAGAAAATCTGAAATATGGTCTGAAATCACAAGAACTGGGTCTTTCCATGCTATGCTTTGTCTATTTTATGAAATGTTTTATGATGAGTAAATTGGTCATACACGTTGCTCTATCTAGTAATTCTAGTCGATTTGTGATGGTGGGTGCAATTGTAAACTGTGATTTCTACCTGAAATATGCACTTTTTTCTAACAAAAACTATCCTATACCATGAATATGTTATCAGACTGTCATCTGAAGAGGTTTTTCTTGGTTAGTGGATACAATATCTTAGTTGAGCCGAATTGGTGATAGCACCTGAAGGAGTAAGAAAACTTGATGGAGTTAGAATAGTGGTGTATTTTGCTAACGTGTTTAGCTAATAGATTTACATATTTTGTCTTCCCTGTAAAACATTTTAAAAATCTGAAATGGTGGCTTTATTCACAAGATGTGTATCTTTCATCTGGTGTCTTGGACTTGTGATTTAATGATATTTAGATGCTACTATCTACTTTTGAAGCTATGCTAGGTATGCTAATTAGTGTGTGGGGGGTGTGGGGGGTGCTCCCGGATCCGGGGTAGAGGCTCGTGAAAGGTTAACAAAGTTTACATACACCTTATCCAAATACATTTACCCTTTCTGGCGCAGGAGTTCCAGTAGCGACCCACCTCGAAAAGATCTGGTTAAATTGCAGTGCGCGAAATCAAATTACAGAAATATAAATATTTAACATTCATGAAAATACAAGTGTCAAACATCAAAATAAAGCTTACCTTCTTGTTAATCCAGCCGCTGTGTCAGATTTCAAAAAGGCTTTATGGCGAAAGCACACCATGCGATTATCTGAGGACAGCGCTCCGCATACAAAAGCATGAAAAACATTTTTCAACCAGGCAGGTGCGCCACGATAGTCAGAAAAAGCGATATAATGAATGCCTTACCTTTGAAGATATTCTTCTGTTGGCACTCCAAAAGGTCCCAGCTACATCACAAATGGTCTTTTTGTTCGATAAAGTCTTTCTTTATATCCCCAAAAACTCAGTTTTAGCTGGCGCGCTTCATTCAATAATCCACCGGTTTCCTTCCTTCAAAATGCATACAAAATTAATCCCAAACGTTACCAATAAACTTCCCCAAACAAGTCAAACAATGTTGATAATCAAACCTCAGGTACCCTAATACGTAAATAAACTATAAAATGTAATACGGAGAATCGTTATTGTCTTTACCGGAGATAAACATCAAAGAACGCGCTCTCAGCCACGCGCATGAAAGCACTACAGCCAAAATGGGAGCCACTTAGAAAAACTACAAATTCTAGCTAATTTTTCCAAAAACAAGCCTGAAACTCTTTCTAAAGACTGTTGACATCGAGTGGAAGCCCTAGGAACTGCAATCTGGGAGGATTTCGCCTCATAATAAACATGACAGCCATTGGAAACAGTGGTAGGCTGAATTTTGTTTTTTTGGGATGGTTTGTCCTCGGGGTTTCGCCTGCCATATCAGTTCTGTTATACTCACAGACATTATTATAACAGTTTTAGAAACTTTAGAGTGTTTTCTATCCAAATCTATATGCATATCCTAGCTTCTGGGCCTGAGCAACAGGCAGATTACTTTGGGCACGCTTTTCATCTGGACGTCAATGTCACGTTCGTCGTAATGTGAAAGAGAGGAGGACCTATTTAATAAACGAAGAGAAACACTAAACAGACTAATACAAAACAACAAAACGAACGTGAAGCTATAAATGACAAGTGCAGACACAGGCAACTTACATATAGACAATAACCCACAATACAAAACAGGCTACCTAAATATGGTTCCCAATCAGAGACAACGCAAAACACCTGTCTCTGATTGAGAAGCATATCAGGCCAAACACATAGAAATAGACAAACCAGACATACAACATAGAATGCCCACTCAGATCACACCCTGACCAAACAAAACATAAAACATACAAAGCAAACTATGGTCAGGGCGTGACAGTCAAAATACTGCCCCATAGCCTAAAGAGGTTTAAACAATGTTTTTCACAATTCCTGACATTTAATCCTAGTAAAAAAATCCCTATTTTAGGTCAGTTAGGATCACCACTTTATTTTAAGAATATGAAATGTCAGAATAATAGTAGAGAGAATGATTTATTCAGCTTTTATTTCTTTCATCACATTCCCAGTGGGTCAGAAGATTACATACGCTCAATTAATATTTGATAGCATTGCCTTTAAATTGTTTAACTTGGGTCAAACGTTTCGGGTAGCCTTCCACAAGCTTCCCACAATAAGTTGGGTGAATTTTGGCCCATTCCTCCTGACAGAGCTGGTGTAACTGAGTCAGGTTTGTCGACCTCCTTGCTCGCACACGTTTTTTCAGTTCTGCCCAAACATTTTCTATAGGATTGAGGTCAGGGCTTTGTGATGGCCACTCCAATACCTTAACTTTGTTGTCCTTGAGCCATTTTGCCACAACTTTGGAAGAATGCTTGGGGTCATTGTCCATTTGGAAGACCCATTTGCGACCAAGCTTTAACTTCCTGACTGATGTCTTGAGATGTTGCTTCAATATATCCACATAATTTTCCTCCTCATGATGCCATCTATTTTCTGAAGTGCACCAGTCCCTCCTGCAGCAAAGCACCCGACAACATGATGCTACCACCCCGTGCTTCACGGTTGGGATGGTGGTCTTTGGCTTGCAATCCTTCCCCTTTATCCTCAAAACATAACAATGGTTATTATGGCCAAACAGTTCTATTTTTGTTTCATCAGACCAGAGGACATTTCTCCAAAAAGTTTGATCTTTGTCCCCATGTGCAGTTGCAAACCGTAGTCGGGTAGGCGGTTTTGGTAAAGTGGCTTCTTGCTTGCTGAGCAGACATTCAGGTTATGTTGATATAGGACTTGTTTTACTGTGATATAGATACTTTTGTACCTGTTTCCTCCAGCATCTTCACAGGGTCCTTTGCTGTTGTTCTGGGATTGATCTGCACTTTTCGCACCAGAGTACGTTCATCTCTAGCAGACAAAACACGTCTCCTTCCTGAGCGGTATGACGGCTGCGTGGTTGCATGGTGTTTATACTTGCGTACTATTTATTGTACAGTTGAATGTGATACCTTCAGGCGTTTGGAAATTGCTCCTAAGGATGAACCAGACTTGTGGAGGTCTACAATTTTTGGCTGATTTCTTTTGATTTTCCCATGATGTCAAGCAAAGAGGCACTGAGTTTGAAGGTAGGCCTTGAAATACATCCACAGGTACACCTCCAATTGGCTCAAATGATGTCAATTAGCCTATCAGAAGCTTCTAAAGCCATTACATAATTTTCTGGAATTTTCCAAGCTGTTGAAAGGCCCAGTCAACTTGGTGTATGTAAACTTTTGACCCAAATGGAATTATGATGCAGTGAATTATCAGTTAAGCTCTCTTGGGTAGGTGAGACGTTAGCGTCCCACCTCTTCAACAGCCAGTGAAACTGCTGGGCGCCAAATTCAAATACAGAAATATCATTATAAAAATTCAGAAAACAAAACATATTTTACAAAGTTTAAAGATTAACTTCTTGTGAATCCAACCACGGTGTCAGATTTTTAAAATGCTTTACGGCGAAAGCATACCTTACGGTTATTTGAGAACATAGCCCAGCAGACAAATCATTACAAACAGTATCCAGCCAAGTAGAAGAGTTACACAAGTCAGAAATAGAGATAAAATTAATCCCTTACCTTTGATGATCTTCATATGGATGCATTCAGCAGACATTAATTTACTCAATAAATTTTCCTTTTGTTCGATAAAGTCTCTTTATATCCAAAAACCTCCGTTTTGTTTGCGCGTTTTCTTCAGTAATCCACAGGCTCAAACGCAGTCAAAACAGGCAGACAAAAAATCAAAATTGTATCCGTAAAGTTCATAGAAACATGTCAAACGATGTTTATATTCAATCCTCAGGTTGTTTTTAGCCTAAATAATCGATAATATTTAAACCGGACAATAACGTCGTCAATATAAAATGTAAACAAGAAAGGCACTCTCTCGGTCTCGCGCATGAAAAAGCTCTGTGACACTTTAGGGTCCACTCATTCAGACTGCTCTTACTTCCTCATTTTTCAGAATACAAGCCTGAAACAATTTCTAAAGACTGTCGACATCTAGTGGAAGGCATATGAACTGCAATTTGACTCCTCAGTCAATAGATACTGTAATGGCATTGAATAGAAAACTACAAAACCCCAAAAAAAACTACTTCCGGAATGGGTTTTTCTCAGGTTTTCGCCTGCCAAATCAGTTCTGTTATACTCACAGACACAATTTTAACAGTTTTGGGAACTTTAGAGTGTTTTCTATCCAAATCTACCTCTTATATGCATAACATATCTTCTGGGCCCGAGAAGCAGGCAGTTTAATTTGGGCATGCTTTTCATCCAAAATTCCGAATGCTGCCCCCTACCCTAGAGAAGTTAAATATTCTGTCTGTAAACAATTGTTAAAAAAATTACTGCCGGCCCATCCCTAGCTGCGTCCTCAGAGCATGCGCAGACCAGCTGGCTGGTGTGCTTACGGACATATTCAATCAATCCCTATCCCAGTCTGCTGTTCCCACATGCTTCAAGATGCTTCCATTGTTCCTGTTCCCAAGAAAGCTAAGGTAACTCAGCTAATCGCCCCGTAGCACTCACTTCCGTCATAATGAAGTGCTTTGAGAGACTAGTCAAGGATCATATCACCTCCACCCTACCTGACACCCTAGACCCACTCCAATTTGCTTACGCAATCGCAATCACACTGCCCTAACCCATCTGGACAAGAGGAATACCTATGTAAGAATGCTGTTCATCGATTACAGCTCAGCATTTAACACCATAGTACCCTCCAAACTCGTCATTAAGCTCGAGACCCTGGGTCTCGACGCCGACCTGTGCAACTGGGCCCTGGACTTTTTGACGTGCCACCCCCAGGTGGTGAGGGTGGGTAACAACATCTCCACCCCGCTGATCCTCAACACTGGGGCCCCACAAGGGTGTGTTCTCAGCCCTCTCCTGTATTCCCTGTTCACCCATAACTGCGTGGCCATGCATGCCTCCAACTCAATCATCAAGTTTGCAGACGACACTACAGTGGTAGGCCTGATTACCAACAACGACGAGACGGCCTACAGGGAAGAGGTGAGGGCCCTCGGAGTGTGGTGTCCGGAAAACAACCTCACACTCAACGTCAGCAAAACAAAGGAGATGATGCGCATGCTCTGAGGACGCAGCTAGGGATGCCGTCTGGGTCGGCAGCCAAAGAGAGGAGTCACAAAATGGATTTTGGGGGGGGTTGTATCATTTGATTTACACAACATGCCTACCACTTTGAAGATGCAAAATATTTTTTATTTTGAAACAAACAAGAAATAAGAGAAAAAACTGAAAACTTGATCGTGCATAACTATTCACCCCGCCAAAGTCAATACTTTGTAGAGCCACCTTTCGCAGAAATTACACCTGCAAGTCTCTTGGGGTATGTCTCTATAAGCTTTCCACATCTTGCCATGGAGATTTCTGCCCATTCTTCAAGGCAAAACTGCTCCAGCTCCTTCAATTTGGACGGGTTCCGCTGGTGTACAGAAATCTTTAAGTCATACCACAGATTCTCAATTGGATTGAGGTCTGTGCTTTGACTAGGGCATTTCAAAAACATTTAAATGTTTCCCCTTAAATCACTTGAGTGTTGCTTTAGCAGTATGCTTAGGGTCATTGTCCCACTGGAAGGTGAACATCCGTCCCAGTCTCAAATCTCTGGAAGACTGAAACAGGTTTCCCTCAGGAATTTCCCTGTATTTAGCGCCTTCCGTAATTCCTTCAATTCTGACCAGTTTCCCAGTCCCTGTCGATTAACCTCTTTGGGCTGCAGGGGCAGTATTGAGTAGCCTGGATAAAAGGTGCCCATTTCAAACGGCCTCGTACTCAATTCTTGCTCGTACAATATGCATATTATTATTACTATTGGATAGAAAACACTCTCTAGTTTCTAAAACCGTTTGAATTACATCTGTGCGTAAAACAGAACTCATTTTGCAGCAAACTTCCTGACAGGAAGTGGAAAATCTGAAATCGATGCTCTGTTCTAGGGCCTGCCTATAAATGTGCTTGATATTTATTAGTATACATGCACTTCATACGCCTTCCACTAGATGTCAACAGGCAGTGAGAGAAGAAATGGAGTGTATAACATCATCTGAGGTCGAATAAAAGCTCTTGGCATGACGTGACCCCAATTTCCTGTTTTCTGGAACGCGCGAGAAGTGACCTGGTATTGCCTTCTGTAAAGCTGTCGTTATAGACGACTAATATCTCCGGCTTTGATTTTATTTGATACATGTGACAATATCATCGTAAAGTATGTTTTTTCAATATAGTTTTATTAGATTATTGAMWTTTTTTCGGGACGTTAGGCGTGTTGCTTTGTCTGCGTATGTTCAGGAAGGAGAGCTTCGCGCCACTTTGCTAGCTTTCCGTGCTAATTGACTGGAGAAGAGGACATTCTAAATCCAAACAACAATTGTTCTGGACAAAGGACCCCTTGTACAACATTCTGATGGAAGATCATAAAAAGTAGGACCCATTTTATGATGCTATTTCATATATCTGTCGAACATGTGAACTAGTAGTTTGCGCCCAGATTTTGGGCACGCTCTCGCCATAACGTAACGCATGTCGTAATGAAGTTATTTTTAGAATTCTAACACGGCGATTGCATTAAACTAGTGTATCTATCATTTCCTATACAACATGTCTTTTTTAGTAATGTTTATGAATGTTATTTGGTCAGAATATGTGAGTGTCAGAATAACTCGGACGTTGTGGGAAAAAGATGCTACGTTAGCATCGTATACCACTGATTTCAGTCTAAATATCCACATTTTCGAACAAAACATAAGTGTATGTATAACCTGATGTTATAGGACTGTCATCTGATGAAGCTTATCAAGGTTAGTCAATATTATATATCTTTTGCTGGTTTGTTACGATCGCTAACTTTTGCTGCTGGTAAATGGCTTGTGTTTCTGGCTATTGTGGTAAGCTAATATAATGCTATATTGTGTTTCCGCTGTAAAACACTTAAGAAATCGGAAATATTGGCTGGAATCAACGATGCCTGTCTTTCATTTGCTGTACACATGTATTTTTCAGAAATGTTTTATAATGAGTATTTAGGTATTTGACTTTGTGGTCTGTAATTACTCTGGCTGCTTCGGTGCTATTTCTGACGGTAGCTGTGATGGTAGCTGCAATGTAAAACTGATTTATAGCTCAAATATGCACATTTTTCGAACAAAACATAGATTTATTGAATAACATGTTATAAGACTGTCATCTGATGAAGTTGTTTTTTGTTAGTTTGGTTGGTTCTTGGTTAGTTAGGTTGGTTTTGTGCATGCTACCTGTGCTGTGAAAAATTCTCGTCCTTTTTTGTATTTGGTGGTGAGCTAACATAAATATACGTGGTGTTTTCGCTGTAAAACATTTTAAAAATCGGACATGTTGGCTGGATTCACAAGATGTTTATCTTTCATATGCTGTATTGGACTTGTTAATGTGTGAAAGTTAAATATTTCTAAAAAATATATTTTGAATTTCGCGCCCTGCACTTGAAGTGGCTGTTTTCATATTGTGCCCGGCTTCGGGCTTGCAGCCCAAAGAAGTTAAAAACATCAGCATGATGCTGCCGCCACCATGCTTCACTGTGGGGATGTGGTTCTCGGGGTGATGTGAGGTGTTGGGTTTCCACCAGACCTAGCATTTTCCTTGATGGCTAAAAAGCTCAATTTTAGTCTCATCTGACCAGAGTACTTTCTTCCATATGTTTGGGGAGTCTCCCACATGCCTTTTGGCAAACACCAAATGTGTTCTTATTTTTGTCTTTAAAGATATACTTCTCCTTAATGCAACCACTGTGTCAGTGTCAAAAAACCTTTACAGCGAAAGCACACCATGGAATAATCTGAGTACAGCGCTCAGCCACCAAAACAAGCCATACAGATACCCGCCATGTTGTGGAGTCAACAGAAGTCAGCAATAGCATTATACATATTCACTTACCTTTGATGATCTTCATCGGAATGCACTCCCAGGAATCCCAGTTCCACAATAAATCTTTGTTTTGTTGTAAACTCGATCCCGTTAATGGGATTTGAGCCAAAAGAAGTTAAAAAAAGTCCACCTGTGTGCAATCTAACTAATTATGTGACTTCTGAAGGTAATCGGTTGCACCAGATCTTATTTAGGGGCTTCAAAGCAAAGGAGGTGAATACATATTCACGCACCACTTTTCCATTTTTTGTTTTTTTGAAATAAGGTATTTTTTTTCATTTAACTTCACCAATTTGGACTATTTTGTGTATGTCCATTACTTGAAATCCAAATAAAAATCAATTTAAATTACAGTTTGTAATGCAACAAAATAGGAAAAACACCAAGGTGGATGAATACTTTTGCAAGGCACTGTATATATATATATTTCTTAGTATTGCACACACACACAAAAATAAAAAGAATAACCTCAATAGTCTGTTTCTTTGTGGTGAATACAGCGTGCATGGCAATCAATCAGGTCCAATAATAAAAGTCCCTGCTCACAGAGACACATACAGCAGGATCTATTAGCCTGAAAAAACTAAGCAGTGAGCAAAAAAAAGTTGCTAAATTTGCCAAGCAAAGTTTCATGTAAATTAACTCCCTGTGGAATTCCTCCAGTGCGCACTGTGCACCGAGAACAGAAGATGATTATATTTAACAATGGGAAAGTTCCTCATTGGAAGCCAGTAGTCACTGTTGCTCTCTGTTAGCGCTGCACTTTTGTTCTGCTTTGGCGCATTTGTTTTATACGTGTTATTATTGCCTGTCATTGTCAACGCCATTGAACTGGGACTTCAGTTCTCTGAAAGTCACTGTTTGTTCCCTGGGAGAGGAGCGGAGAGAACAGCAGGAGAGCAACGCAGATAATTGATACCCTGCTTTGCACGCCGGGGACATTGACTTTAAGAACATTAAGGAAATGAAAGCCAGAGTCTTTGGCTCGATCAACAAATCAGCGACCGGAATGGAACAACACACCGACACAACACACTGCCATGTGTGATGAGCACATCTTGTTTGTGTCTACATCTGTAAAGTAGAGAGGTGCCTTTGTTTCTTTGCAACATTACGGGGGAAGAGGTGTTACCTATTAATGAGGTGTTGTTTTCAGTCCTGCAGCAATATAAAAATACTGTGTTTTCACTGTGGAGATAGACTGCAACCACCCCATCCACCAATGTGTGTGTCTGTGTGTTCATTTTATTTATTCCATTTCACCTGAAAAACAAAGCAGCTCAGATGGTGCAGATGTGAAAAGCATTCATTATCTCCCCGATTCTATCAATACAAAGGTAATTAACAGGCCAATGAGTCTCCTGATGTAGTGCTGTGTGAGTATCCCCTTAACTAGCATTATGGGTTGCTCAATGATTGGGGGAAAACAATAAAGCAGTGATTCTGGCCTTGAGTCCATTGTAATAATGCTGTGCGTCATTGTCCTCCATTTTCCTCTAATGGCTGCCCGGTCACATTTGAGTTCTTGTATTTCCAAGGGGCTGGAGCTCAACACTCACTAAACCCGAGAAATAACTGAGACTTCCTGTTGTGCTGCACCATGGCTCCTCTCTCCTGGAGCCTCCAGAGGAACAGATGGCCTGGCACCACCCCCTTCCCTCCGGCCTGCAGCCTGCACAGGCCACGGCTGTCTGTCTCTTAGCATTGGACTGAGAGGCCTAATCAGAGCCAAAGCCACCAAAGAAAGAAAGTGGCACACTAAAATTAGACAGACACAAAGTATGGGCTCAATTCAACTGGCAAACAAACACTCAATGAGGTTATAGACTATGTGGAGTGTGGACCAACCCTGGGGATGTTCCTTCATCTGAAACAATCAAGTGCACCCAACACGGTTTACCTTGAGGGACAGGCTCCATTAAAATGTGACCAAAAAAAAMCAAATAAACAAATTAGCTTCAGACAGTCGGTGTGAAATGCCTTTATTTTGTCTGGCTTTATGTCGGCACCAGGTGAGATCTCACCAATGCTATTAGATACTAACAATCCCTCAAGGTTTTGCTTCTGACCGCAAGGTGCTACAGAGGGTAGTGTGTACGGCCTCGTACAACACTGGGGCCGAGCTCCCTGCCATCCAGGACCTCTATACCAGGTGTCAGAGGAAGACCCTAAAAATGGTAAAAGCTTCCAGCCACCCAAGTTATAGACTGTTCTCTATGCTACCGCATAGCAAGCGGTACCGATGCACCAAGTCTGGACCCTGAACAGCTTTTACCCCGAAGCCATAAGACTACTATTCTGTTCTCTATTTTTGCATATTTTTGGTACTGAATGTTATCAGATCTTCAACCAAAACCTAAAATTAGATAAAGAGAACATGAGTTTATACATTAATACAATTATTTTTATTTAATTAACAAAGTTATGCAACACCCAATTCCCATGTTTGAAAAAGTAATTGCCCCCTTACACTCAATAACTGGTTGTGCCACCTTTAGCTGCAAGGACTGCAACCAAATGCTTCCTGTTGTTGTTGATCAGTCTCTCACATTGCTGTGGGGAAATTTTGGCCCAGTATTGCGTGCAGAACTGCTTTAACTCAGTGACATTTGTGGGTTTCCAAGCATGAACTGCTCGTTTCAAGTCCTGCCAAAACATCTTCATTTGGGATTAGGTCTAGACTTTGAAAACTTCAAATGTGTTGCTTTTCAGCCATTTTAATGTAGACTTTATTGAGTGTTTTGGATCATTATCTTGCTGCATGACCCAGCTGCACTTCAGCTTCAGCTCACAGACGGATGGCCTGACATTCTCCTGTTGAATTCTCTGATACAGAGCACAATTCATGGTTCCTTCTATTAAGGCAAGTCGTTCAGGTCATGAGGCAGCAAGCATCCCCTAACCATCACACTACCACCACCATGTTTGACAGTCGGTATGAGGTTCTTACTGTGGAATGAAGTTTTTGGTTTTTGCTAGGTATAATGGGACCCATGTTGTCCAAAAAGCCGACTCATAAATGCCAAAAAGCACCTGGAAGCACCTGGATGATCATCAAGACTCTTGGAAGAATGTTCTATGGACAGATAATTCAAAAGCATAACTTTTAGACAAAAAAACAGAAGGTTACTTAACAACTTCTTTGGGATAGGGAGCGCTGTTTTCACTTTGGGAAAAAATCGTGCCCAATTTAAACGGCCTCGTACTCTATTCTAGATCGTACAATATGCTGCAGCCCAAAGAAGTTAAAAACATCAGCATGATGCTGCCGCCACCATGCTTCACTGTGGGATGTGGTTCTCGGGGTGATGTGAGGTTTGGGTTTCCACAGACCTAGCATTTTCCTTGATGGCTAAAAGCTCAATTTTAGTCTCATCTGACCAGAGTACTTTCTTCCATATGTTTGGGGAGTCTCCCACATGCCTTTTGGCAAACACCAAATGTGTTCTTATTTTGTCTTTAAAGATATACTTCTCCTTAATGCAACCACTGTGTCAGTGTCAAAAAACCTTTACAGCGAAAGCACACCATGGAATAATCTGAGTACAGCGCTCAGCCACCAAAACAAGCCATACAGATACCCGCCATGTTGTGGAGTCAACAGAAGTCAGCAATGCATTATACATATTCACTTACCTTTGATGATCTTCATCGGAATGCACTCCCAGGAATCCCAGTTCCACAATAAATCTTTGTTTTGTTGTAAACTCGATCCCGTTAATGGGATTTGAGCCAAAAAGAAGTTAAAAAAGTCCACCTGTGGTGCAATCTAACTAATTATGTGACTTCTGAAGGTAATCGGTTGCACCAGATCTTATTTAGGGGCTTCAAGCAAAGGAGGTGAATACATATTCACGCACCACTTTCCATTTTTGTTTTTTTGAATAAGGTATTTTTTTTCATTTAACTTCACCAATTTGGACTATTTTGTGTATGTCCATTACTTGAAATCCAAATAAAATCAATTTAAATTACAGTTTGTAATGCAACAAAATAGGAAAAACACAAGGTGGATGAATACTTTTGCAAGGCACTGTATATATATATATTTCTTAGTATTGCACACACACACAAAAATAAAAAGAATAACCTCAATAGTCTGTTTCTTTGTGGTGAATACAGCGTGCATGGCAATCAATCAGGTCCAATAATAAAAGTCCCTGCTCACAGAGACACATACAGCAGGATCTATTAGCCTGAAAAAACTAAGCAGTGAGCAAAAAAAAGTTGCTAAATTTGCCAAGCAAAGTTTCATGTAAATTAACTCCCTGTGGAATTCCTCCAGTGCGCACTGTGCACCGAGAACAGAAGATGATTATATTTAACAATGGGAAAGTCCTCATTGGAAGCCACATTTAAAAAATCGGACATGTTGGCTGGATTCACAAGATGTTTATCTTTCATTTGTTGTATTGGACTTGTTAATGTGTGAAAGTTAAATATTTCTAAAAAGTATTTTTTGAATTTCGCGCTGCCTTTTCAGTGGAATGTGGGGGGGGTTCCGCTAGCGGAACCCCGGGGCTAGACAGGTTAAGGCAAAAACTAAAGCAGGGTGGTTGGTCTAGCAACCCAAAGGTTGCGTGTTCAAATCTCATCCAGGCCCCCAGTGTCCGGTCTGGAGAGTGAAGTCACAAGCCCTGGTCTGCCCTATGTACCGTAACTTATGATTGCCAAAAAAGCCAAACCAAGCATTTTTAGATGTCCATTTTGGACTGTGTTTATTATGATCAAGTTTAATCCCCACAGTGAATTATTTAAAAGATTGCTACAAATCGAGATATTTAATTAAATAGTGATCCATTCTGACTACTACATTTGTCGTCACACAGGACCACGTGCTGACACAGACCAATCATGGGCTGACAAGATACAAGGAGGCTCCATAGACATTAAGGTTGACTCTCTCAGGCAGGATGAAAACAATTGCATCGACCATGATCCTTTACTGCCACTTTCAACATGATATTTAGCAATTTTTTTGGTGCCATTCAGACCCATTCAGCGATATGGCACACTTCAAATTCAAATACTTGCGCCATTGGGACTTCTCCATGGAAATACTTGGATGACATCAACGCCATCACTATCTACTGGTTTTAATGTCTATTATTTCATCATGGACAACTTTAGCATTTTAGCTAAATCAGCAACTTTGCAACTACTTACTACTTTTTAGCTACTTTGCAACTACTAAGCATGTTAGCTAACCCTTCCCCTAACCCTTTAACCTAACTCCTAATCCTAACCTTAAAACTAACATTAAGCCCTAACCGTAACTCCTAGCCTATCTAATGTTAGCCACTTAGCTAATGTTAGCCACAACAAATTGGAATTTAACATATCATACTTTTTGAAAAGTCATAGCATATTGTATGAATTGCAATTGGTAACATACAGTATATACAAATTGTAATTTGTAATATATAATACGAAATGGATGATGGACATCCACAAAATAATACATACAGTACCATACGAAATGAGTGTCTTTGATTTACATTTACTATGTTACGTCTACCCCTAAGTCCAGGTTGCTCCATAATAAAGCAAAATGTAAAATATACATTTCTGTTTGCACATGATTTTCAATAAAGTGGACTGTTCACTGGATAATGCTTCTCAGTCTACTGCATGATGATTCACATCGATTTCAAGGACTAATGATGACTAATGATGACAAAGAAATTCATAGAAGAAGCTGGTGATCCTGATAGCATGACCATACCAATGTTCTTTGAGTGTGAAATAGAGCCACACAAATTGGAATAACATGTGTGGCTCTATGCTAAATATCATTACTCAAACGCATAGTTTAAACTTCAGTATTTAGTCAAATAATTCATAACATGTATAATCTATGGTTATTTACCATTGCTCAAACGTATAGTTTAAACTTCAGCATTTAGAAACAACAAAACGTTATCATCTTGTAACTTATCTGGAGCCACAGATGGTATCTCAGTCACCTTCCCTTGTTCCATCCATGAAATAAAATAAATAAATAGAGATAAATAAATAAAGAGAAGAAGAAAACAACATGTAATTAGCAGCTCTGATTATTGTTGTTAAGATGTATCTTGTGATTAGGATGCCTTAGAGCTGAATGTGTTGGTATCCTTGGGAGATTGCCTCTAACAAGAGCTGTGGGAAGAATGCGAGTGTCAAAAGGAGGACATTCACATTTTGAATATCTGTTTGCCTAAAAAATCCTAATTTAAAGTACAAATGTGCTCAATTTCCCAACTGTTATATGGTGCCCCATATTTGTATAATACCTTGTGGTCCACAACATTACGTAAACCGCGATTATTCTCAGGAATCAAATTACAACGCCAATTAAGAGTAGATTAATCCTTAAAACAGTGGTCAGTCAATCACGACCACACAGTATTGATTTCTTAATAATTTTAATAGGTCTCCTCTAATGCAGCTTCTTCTTCTGCAAATATTATTAAGATAGCCTTTGATTGGTGAAGGTTGTTAATTTCTTCACACTCTTTCTAAGAACCAAGACATGACTCTCTTCAGTGGTAAAAAAAAAGAAGGTAATTTTCGTCACACTTTAAAACTTCTTACGGCTAGCGGAACCCCTGGACAACATCCGCTGAACAGACAGAGCGCGAAATTCAAAAATATTTATTTGAAATATTTAACTTTCATACATTCACAAGTGCAATACACCAAATTAAAGCTTAAGTTCTTGTTAATCTACCCATTGTGTCCGATTTCAAAAAGGCTTTACAGCGAAAGCACACCATATGATTATGTTAGGTCAGAGCCTAGTCACAAAACACATACAGCCATTTTCCAGCCAAAGAGAGGAGTCACAAAAAGCAGAAATAGAGATAAAATGAATCACTAACCTTTGATGATCTTCATCAGATGGCACTCATAGGACTTCATGTTACACAATACATTTATGTTTTGTTCGATAAAGTTCATATTTATATCCCCAAATCTCAGTTTACATTGGTGCGTTATGGTCAGTAATGTTGTTCCTCGAAAACATCCGGCGAATTTTCAGAGAGCCACATCAATTTACAGAAATACTCATCATAAACTTTGATAAAAATTACAAGTGTTATGCACAGAATTAAAGATATGCTTCTCCTTAACCTGTTTGGGATAGGGGGCAGCATTTTCACGTTCAGATGAAAAGCGTGCCCAGAGTAAACTTCCTGCTACTCAGGCCCAGAAGCTAATATATGCATAATATTAGTAGACTTGGATAGAAAACACTCTGACGTTTCTAAAACTGTTTGAATGATGTCTGTGAGTATAACAGAACTCATATGGCAGGCGAAAACCTGAGAAAAATCCAACCAGGAAGTGGGAAATCTGAGGTTTGTAATTTTTCAACTCATTGCCTTTCTAATATACAGTGTCTATGGGGTCATATTGCACTTCCTAAGTCTTCCACTAGATGTCAACAGTCTTTAGAACCTTGTTTAAGGCTTCTATTGTGAAGGAGGAGAGAATGAGAGCTGTTTCAACCAGATGTCTGGCAGAGTGCCATGAGCTGGTCACGCGCGTGACCGTGAGAGCGACCTGCGTTCCATTGCATTTCTAAAGACATTATTGAAGATTTATAAAAACATCCTAAATATTGATTCTATACATCGTTTGACATGTTTCTACATACTGTTATATAACTTTTGGAACTTTTCGTCTGAACTTTCGTCTGGACTTGCCCGCGCCTCTTGAGTTTGGATTGTGAACTAAAAGCGCTAATAAAAAGGAGGTATTTGGACATAAATTATGGACTTTATCGAACAAAACAAACATTTATTGTAGAACTGGGATTCCTGGGAGTACATTCTGATGAAGATCATCAAAGGTAAGTGAATATTTATAATGCTATTTCTGACTTCTGTTGACTCCACAACATGGCGGGTACCTGTATGGCTTGTTTTGGTGACTGAGCGCCGTACTCGGATTATTGCATGGTGTGCTTTTTCCGTAAAGTTTTTTTGAAATCTGACACAGCGGTTGCATTAAGAAGTTCTAGTTGTAACACTGGAAGTTTTGTTCAAGTGAAGTGGAACCAACTAGTGTGAGAAAGAAGAGACGGAAAATATAAAAGATAAAGAGCTAGAGAGAGCGAACGAGAGCCATTGTGATAGAGAGAGCTATAGAGACAGAGCGAGAGAGCAAGAGAGAGCTGTAGAAACAGAGGTAGAGAGACAAGAGCGAGAGAGAGAGAGAGAGAGAGAGAGAGAGAGAGAGCTATAGAGACAGCGAAAGAGAACTATAGAGCGAGAGAGAGTGAGAGCGAGTGAGCAAGAGAGAGTGAGAGAGAGCGAGAGAGAGACAAGGAGCTAGGAGGAAAACATTGACTAGGTACAGACTCAGTGAGCACAGTCTGGCTATAGAGACCGGTCGTCACAGACAAACCTGGCAGCCCAGAGAGGACAACCTGTGCTCACTCTGCTCCAGGGGAGAGGTAGAGACAGAGCTGCACTTCCTATTACACTGTGACAAATACTCAGACCTAAGAGAATATTTCATTCCCAAAATTATAATTCAATACAAAGAATTTGAAACTATAAAAGATGAAGAAAAAATTGAATATTTATTGGGTGAAAAGTTTAAATGTGCAGTTTTGGCAGCCAAATATGTGTCGTCCTGCCACAACCTGAGGGACAGCCAGTGAAAAGTGCAATGTCATGTTGATAATATTTCCCATCTTGTTTTGTTTTGTCTTTCATACCATGTCATGTGTCTTCTCAGTCATGTTGACACTGGTCTACTACCATTGCTTTAATGTATTGTTGTTCTGATTAATATTGTTGTTGTAGTTGTTGTTAATGGTAATCCCATGTCCACTACTACTATTATTATTGCTGTTGGTCCCACCATTTATTTATATAAAAATATATACAGTGGGGAGAACAAGTATTTTGTACACTGCCGATTTTTGCAGGTTTTCCTACTTACAAAGCATGTAGAGGTCTGTCATTTTTATCATAGGTACACTTCAACTGTGAGAGACGGAATCTAAAACAAAAATCAAAAAAATCACATTGTATGATTTTTAAGTAATTAATTTGCATTTTATTGCATGACATAAGTATTTGATCACCTACCAACCAGTAAGAATTCCGGCTCTCACAGACCTGTTAGTTTTTCTTTAAGAAGCCCTCCTGTTCTCCACTCATTACCTGTATTAACTGCACCTGTTTGAACTTGTTACCTGTATAAAAGACACCTGTACACACACTCAATCAAACAGACTCCAATCTCTCCACAAATGGCCAAGACCAGAGAGCTGTGTAAGGACATCAGGGATAAAATTGTAGACCTGCACAAGGCTGGGATGGGCTACAGGACAATAGGCAAGCAGCTTGGTGAGAAGGCAACAACTGTTGCGCAATTATTAGAAAATGGAAGAAGTTCAAGATGACGGTCAATCACCCACGGTCTGGGGCTCCATGCAAGATCTCACCTCGTGGAGCATCAATGATCATGAGGAAGGTGAGGGATCAGCCCAGAACTACAGAGCAGGACCTGGTCAATGACCTGAAGAGAGCTGGACAACAGTCCCAAAGAAAACCATTAGCAACACACTACGCCGTCATGGATTAAAATCCTGCAGTGCACACAAGGTCCCCCTGCTCAAGCCAGTGCATGGCCCGTCTGAAGTTTGCCAATGACCATCTGGATGATCCAGAGGAGGAATGGGAGAAGGTCATGTGGTCTAGTGAGATAAAAATAGAGCCTTTTGGTCTAAACTCCACTCGCCGCATTTGGAGGAAGAAGAAGGATGAGTACAACCCCAAGAACACCATCCCAACCGTGAAGCATGGAGGTGGAAACATCAGTCTTTGGGGATGCTTTTCTGCAAAGGGGACAGGAYGACTRCACCGTATTGAGGGGAGGATGGATGGGGCCATGTATCGCGAGATCTTGGCCAACAACCTCCTTCCCTCAGTAAGAGCATTGAAGATGGGTCGTGGCTGGGTCTTCCAGCATGACAAYGACYCRAAACACACAGCCAGGGCAACTAAGGAGTGGCTCCGTAAGAAGCATCTCAAGGTCCTGGAGTGGCCTAGCCAGTCTCCAGACCTGAACCCAATAGAAAATCTTTGGAGGGAGCTGAAAGTCCGTATTGCCCAGCGACAGCCCCGAAACCTGAAGGATCTGGAGAAGGTCTGTATGGCCAAAATCCCTGCTGCAGTGTGTGCAAACCTGGTCAAGAACTACAGGAAATGTATGATCTCTGTAATTGCAAACAAAGGTTTCTGTACCAAATATTAAGTTCTGCTTTTCTGATGTATCAAATACTTATGTCGTGCAATAAAATGCAAATTAATTACTAAAAATCATACAATGTGATTTTCTTGATTTTTGTTTTAGATTCCGTCTCTCACAGTTGAAGTGTACCTATGATACAAATTACAGACCTCTACATGCTTTGTAAGTAGGAAAACCTGCAAAATCGTCAGTGTATCAAATACTTGTTCTCACCACTGTATATAAATAGATATTTTTTCTTCTTCTATATGTATACTTTGACAATGTAAGTAATAATGAACTTGCCATGTCATTAAAGTCAATTGAAATTGAAAATTGAAATTGAGTGAGAGAGAGCGAGAGGGAGAGAGCTATAGAGAGCTAGATAGCTCTTGAGACAGAGCGAGAGAGAACAAGAGAGAGGGAGAGAATGAGAGAGAGCTATAGAGACAGAGCGAGAGAGAGCGAGAGAGAGCTATAAAGACAAAACTAGAGTGAGAGAGAGCGAGAGAGAGCTATAGAGACAGAGCGAGAGACAGTGAAAAGAAATACATAATATATCATATTAGGGAATTGGGCAGTATCGCTGTTGTTATCTGAAATAAGGTCCCCCCACTGCAGGTTGGTTCCAGGCAGTAAAATGATACATGAAGAGGATAAAAGACTAGTCAATTACGGCAGCACATTATTAACCTAAACTAATTAAGACCTCTGGGTAATGTGGGAAATGAAACACTAGCCGCGCCTTCCACAATGTGGAGTCCCATGGCTATGCCATACCGAAGCTGTCTTTGTTCTGCATGTCCCTCTCCCCAGCTCTACTGGCATCTTCTGAGCTTGTGTCTGTGTGTGTGTGTGTGGCCAGCAGTCTTGGCTGAGTAGTGAAGGGATAACCATGGAATGAGGACTTGCAGTCCGGGCAGCAGCAGAGTAGTGTTGCTCACTAATCAAACATTCTACTCTCCACAACTCTACTGCATACTGTTGACACAACTCTACTGCATACTGTTGACACAACTCTACTGCATACTGTTGACACAACTCTACTGCATACTGTTGACAAAATTGCGCTTCACACTCAAAAGGAACGACCTCCATCAACTCTATTGTGTGAGAGAAATCCACTCAGAAGTGGGTTTGGGGAATGTTCAAAGAGGACATAGGACTAATATAAACAGTGGAGGAAAAAAGGGAAACCTTACAGGCTCAGATATTGATAAACCACAAGCCAGTGCCTTGATTTTGTGTGTTTTCCTCAGTGCTACCAACAACAACAGAGTGAGTTTGGAATGTAGAAACACTGTGAAAACAAAAGGTCATGAGAGTTCAGTGGTCATGACCAAGTCACATGTATATGGCCTGTTCTCAATCTAAAGTCTGAGTACCCAGATCGAGGAAAAATCATGTTTTAGACGAATAATCTATTTTCACAAATTTAGCGCAGCATTCACAACTTTAAATGGTCTTCAACAAGCTTCACTAAGCTGTGACCTTGTATAGAGATTGTTTCGAAGTCTGTGAAAGTTTGTATGGTATATTCTCATTGGATAGAGTATAAAGTGTGGCTCGCCCCCCAAGCCCCAAACAGTTTTTGGGGGAGTGTAAATTACATCTCCAACATGTTATTCATGCCTTCGTCCACTCTTACTGCAGACAACATTTCTAGACGAGATACGTTCTACATACTTTGCATATTGGGTCTGGGTTGGAGTCACACATGAGGAAGGAAACACTCTCAACTTGCTGTCATACAGCATGAGGTCATGCATTAAAGCATCCTGTCATGCTAATTGCACTGCTGCACTTCAGACCTGCTTCACTAAAATTGCAACTTCTCACCTTCTCTGTGAATGTCTCCTTCTCTGGAAATGAATGCTAACTATAACCTGTTGGGTCCAGCAGCTCCCTGGAGAAGTGTTGTAAGCCATGTACATAAGCGACGGATAGCCATCAGTGCAAACAAACGAGTTTGCATACTGTACACAAATGTAATCTGCAAACATGAGCAAGGCTTGGTCACTGAATTTGAAAAACAAAGCTAATGAGACTAGTCGCAAACGTGATCTCTAGGTGTTACTGCTACTGATTCAGTCTCAGTGGTGATTGGTGTGGTGCTTTCCTTTTTGAAAGACGTTATGCTACAGTCACATAGAGGGAACATGACAAACTCACGGAGCTAAGTGATGCAGATCAGTACGTCCCTCTCTAATCAGGAGGTTCTAATGCAAATGCTGTCTCACAGGTGACCTGAATCCAGCTCGCTTTGAAGTTCTGTGTCAGTGATCTTGCTTGTCATCAATTTGTGGAGATTATATCATTTCTAAAACTTCCTCTCTGTCCAGGGAATTGCAGCAGGCCTTTTCTCCTCTCCATGATGTGGTTATGATGCCGCTGTAGGGCTAGAGAAAGTAAAGTGCTGACGTCAGCGAATGCATCTGGTATTTCCTAATCCTTCTTTAAAACGTTATCCATTTATTTACCAAGGGATGCCTCCATGTGCACCAGTGGGCTAAGATTTACTTAGTCGTGAATTATTATAGTTTTAATATGTAACACGCCAGAAATAGCATCATTAATTAGATCATGCCGAACAGTTGTTGTTGCTCAGATCATTTTCAGTGTCACGAAAGTCAAGAGAGTAGATTTTCTGAAGACACATTCAAAGCCATACTTTCAATTAAAAACGGACAGACACGACTGTGTCAACCTTTCAGTATGTCAACAACGATCATGACTTTTTAACAACATACAGTACTGTACATACATCTCTGGACGAAAACCTTTAACATTCATCACCAGTACTGATTTGAATTCTGCTACTTCGTCTGGCACTACTTTGTCACCCTCAGGCATAGTTTACGTCAGTCAAACAGTGGCAGGATGTGAAGTCTGGACAGGCCCTCACTAGATCTTCACTAATGATAGGATTCTATGACATTACATTATCTTGATTGATTTATTCCCCCAAAAAACTTTCTTTCACACAGCTGTTCTTTGACTTTCCTAATGAAGTGATTTTCTATTCAGTTTGTGACCTATCCAAATGCCGTCTTTTTCATATTTCATATTCATATTTCCATGTTCAAACGTCAACTTCCAGTTCCTCTGCCTTCGATATCTACACCGTATTAGTCTGAGTGGACTAATTAAAAAGGACTGCAGGTGTCAACAGAAATACATCATCATGCATCAATGGATTTCACCATCGATACAGTATTTGAAGCAAGTGTGAATGTGATCAGAAACACTACTGAGCAGAAACTATTGCTATTGTAATGTTTGGTTTGTTGGCCTATTCTTAGGTACTAATCTGTACATTTCCATATCGGAATTCTCCAAAATGAACTACACATCAACAGAAACAATTGAATTTTCTTGTCAAACAACGATCAGATCCTTACAGTACATCGTCCACTCCTCAAAGGAAATCCCACTCAATTCCATAGACACATTTACTCCCACATTGCTGCTCTATAACATTCCCTTCTCTAAATTGATTGTATGAAGCTGAATTATTAATAGCTAAATGATTTTTCAAACGCTCTATGAAAGTTTCCAGACTTACATCTTCATGTAGTTAACTTATGAATGAAGGACTGCCCGTGATCCAGGCCTTTACATGTGTTGAGACAGTAATACACCTAGACCAAGACACCAACGTAGCTCTGCTCTCCGATCCTAACATGGCTCAAAGTGGCTACATTTACATTTACATTTAAGTCATTTAGCTGACGCTCTTATCCAGAGCGACTTACAAATTGGAAAGTTCATACATATTCATCCTGGTCCCCCCGTGGGGAATGAACCCACAACCCTGGCGTTGCAAGCGCCATGCTCTACCAACTGAGCCACACGGGACCACGGCTAGGCTGGATTTATAAGGAAAGCCCTGAGCTCTGCGTTTGTTGCTTCTGTTCTACGTATTGCTCTAAGTCTGAAGCAGCAGACACAGGATCCCACAGCAACCATGGGGATTTGAACCTGGAAAAGTGATTTCAACTGCAGACGTATTGCACTAGGACTTAACAGGCAAAACTTTTCAAGACAATTTCCTGACCTGCAGAAATCCTATCGTCTCGCGCTCTTGTCTGATCCTCTTCGGGCATGTCGACCGGTGCAACGGGATGGTACCTTTAGTATTATTTGTGTGGGTTACTAAGTTGAAACCATCCAAGTAAACAGAACCCTACCAGTTTAAAGGACAGTTTCGACCATGAAACACATCTGAATTGATTAATAGTACCTGTGTCCTGCTGGTAATAACCAAAATAATTAAACCTGTAATCTTAAATTTTTTTAAGTGCCATATCCCTTTATTAGTTTGACTTTATTATGACATAGACTGTTCAGTAGTTTCTTAATGAATCAAACCAATTTCGATAAAATTACTGGAAATACTGTTTTCCCTGTGTAATATTGGAATGAAGTGTTGGTAGCTCTTTATACAACATATTATTGGGCCTGCGCCAGACTATTGATGTCTGAGATCCGTTGGGGATACAACACATCTTCTTTACCTCTCTGCCAACTGACAGGTCCTTTAGGATTACGTTTAGAGGTGGATAAGATGGGAGTAATAGTTTTAGAGTAATAGTGTTACAATGTGCGTTAATGCTTTAGAACGAACACTCTTTGCTGGTTGAACAGATGAGATGTGGCAGCAGACAGCCTCTGTCATGAACAGTTAGACACGCTTCATTACTCCAACCATTCCCTCTCTGTTTATGATACAGTGATACCTGTGGACACCGCCAGTCACTGGACCATATTTCCAGTTTACATAGCTTTACTCACGGAAAGGGCATCTGTGTTTACTTGCTTGAGTAGTAGTTGCACAGATTAATTCAAATTAGACAGAATATTTGAGAACTCCTTTAGTTTGTGTGCATGTAATTACTACCTTCCCATAATGCTCTGTTAAGCTCCAATGAGAGGGTATGAGTAGAGGGGCGTGTAAGGTTCTAGTTGGTTTTCTGAACAAAAACAAATTAGTGTAATGGCATAAACCCATCTGAGTGCGTTGATCAGGAAGCAAGGAATGTAGGGATACTTTTTTTCACTTCTGAATTAACATCCATACTTTATTAATCTTCTCAAAAATTGGACCTAACTGTAAAGTAGTTCTAACGCTGCTAGTCCTAAAAGCTACAGGGATTTTAAAAACAGTTTCAAAATTCTGCTTTTCTACTTACTTCATTACGTTACAGTTTGCCTGTGGTGTTTGAGTGAATAATGTAAAGATGTGGAGATGTAAGCCTCAATTGAACCCATAGATAAGGGTGGTCGAAAGAAGTGAACAACTTCTCAAATAATGGCTGCCCATACACTATACTCTCTTTCACAAACCATGTCTGTATTTCTAAGAATCAGCAAGTCCCATTCTTCTGCTGCTTTTTTAAAAGCATTTTGTAAACAGCCCTTTTAAGCCTTGGAGTTTAAAGGCAGAGGTATACACAAGCCAACCAGAGCACCTGGGTAGACGTCAGACGAGGAGTGTTTTGTTGTGTCAGTGCCATGTAAGATGTGCTCCACTCTCTAGATCAATCAGACTTTCATTATTAATTCAAAGGGAGAGCTTTCCTTTCATGTCCTGCAGTCTATTAAAAGAGAAGAAGTTAACCATACAGGGAGGTAAACGGCCGACAGACCTTTTGCTCACTGAATTACCCAGCCCACATGCTTCTCTGGGATTGCGTGATGCCCTGCTCCTGTTTATCATCCTGCATTGCCTAATGAAGCAATTGCTGCCTAACACCTAAAGTAAAAAACAATAAGCACTCTCAATCCCACAAGGTTAATGGGATATTTTATCAAGTGAATGTTGCACAGCCACTTTCCAGTTAATACTCTGGAAAAATATGAGGAGAAGGTAGCGGAGATACGATAGGCAGTAATCAGGGAGACATCACTAGGACTGAGGGAGGGTTGGACACAAGGACATTAAGTAGAGAAGATTTTGAAATGAATTGAAATGGTGGCGCCTCACACAAGCCAAGCGTCTCTGTTTTGATGGAGGTGAGACCAATCAAAATGGCCCTCTCTACACACAAAAGCGGGAGGGGGTAAGTGGGGAGAGGGGAGAGCAAAACCACTCCAGAGTACCGGTGACTGTGCTCTGTGCCTTTTGCATGAGAGGAAAATACCAGCAGGTCAAAGGGTAATGCAAAAGAATAAACTGGTTCAATGTTTCCTGAATTAGTTCATTTGATCCTGAGACCTACTGTGTGGTATCTGCAACCCAGCAGCAGCAGGTGGTCAAATGACATTTACTAAAATAAAGTATAACTAGACACACACACACACACACACACACACACACACACACACACACACACACAAATATGTTCTCTTGTTTTTGACCTGAATTATATTTGCTTTGATCTAACCGTTATGAGTGCCTGAACATTTAATTATCATTATTAAAGCTTCAACGGTGAAGATACACATATTAAAAAATACATGTTAGCACCCAAGCGGTTGCTGCTGAATTCATTCCTGTAAAAGCTTAATACATTTTCATTATAATGATGTCATTTATTTATTTGTTCATTACTTTGGCATACAGAAGACAAATGGCATTTGTGACCCATGTCATTTGAAACTATCATTTAAGCATCTACAATCACTTAAGGACACATACTGTATTCATAAAGACTAGTCCAACTCATTGAATATTGCAATTCAATATATTTGTTGAACTGACCAATGCAGTCAATGGCCAATGGGCACTAAGTACAGTGCCTGTACTCAAACCATTTCAGAGGAGTGGGTCTAGGCCTCTAATGAACTGTGAAATTACATTACATAAAGCGAAGAAAGGGCTGAGATTGTCTTGGTGCCTAGTGCTATGAAACTGACTATAGGACGAGGAGGGCCAGGGTTACTGATCTAACTTAAAGCTAGGTGAATGAGAAGGAGACACTGCCGCAATGGGTTTGGTAGCTTACCTCACTGTTATTGTTTAAATTGAAGAACTTCCTTAAGATTTGAGATTTACTGTATGTGTGGATAGCGATGGTTGGCTTCCCTCTTCCCTAAATAGGGGGGAATCATTAAGCAGGGTTTCAGGTGGGCAATTGGCGCATGAGAAGAGGGGTATGTGAAGCTAGCACATGATTGACATTGTAAGAAGGAATTCTGACTGACGCGGTGAGACAGGGCTCTTCTTGGAGGGATTCACTAGGATTCACCTGCCTTTCATTATTTCACTGCGCTGAAAAGTTACTGGCAAAATCCCAGAATTTCAAGTATTATACATTTAACAATACATTATAGAAAGTACAGAACATGAGACAAAGTACGAGTGTCCACAATGTGGGCAAATTTTTGAATTGAATTGTCTGACAGCATGTTATGTTCTGTTTGATTTTATTTAATGGGGAGTTGAGCACATTTGAAGCAAATGCCCTTTCAGACTCATTCCCCTTGATGTAATGCTCACAGGTATGGGTATGGAATTTTTCATTTTGTTGTTCCTTCTCAGTCTTGAACAACTCCATCAATATCCGCCGTAGAGGCTGATTATGTAGCAACTAAAACAGACTCAAGTATTGTTAGCTCTTGTAAAAAAAGGAAAGACACTGAACTTCTTATCACACTCAATTGATTTCTAGCTGTAGATAAGGCTGTGGCGGTGCTGTGCTTTTATAATACTGTTTACTGAGATCCAAGGGCAAGTGACTCAGCTGGCTCTCTGGTAACAACTGGGCCAGCTCATCTTGTTGCGAACAGGTGGAGAGCGTTGAGGCAGAACACACTCCCTGATTCGGGTCACTGTGGTTATTTTACTTATTTTTATTTATTTTTCTCCAGTGAGACTTCAACAGTCCAACACTCGACCCTCATTTCAATGATTACGGTCCCCCTAGGCCCGTGGGTGGTGCAGATAATTTGCTTAATTTGTTGCCATTCACTTTTAGGACATGGATCAAAGAGCTGTTAAATTGCACTGACGTGGCGTCTAGGAGTGACTGAGAGAGACGCATTGAGCCCTCTAGCTGAGGGAGGAGACTTTAGTTCACTGCTATGTGTATGCCAGAAGAAGATGGAGCCACCTACTCATTCCAAACCAGGCCAAACTCCATTACTGACTGGATAATAGTGACATCCAAATCACATGACATCAATGGAATATACACTACATTCGTGCACAAGTACGTTTCTTCAGTATTTTCGTATATATAGTCCCTAACATGAAGATAAAGTACTGTGTATTACAAACTCATACAAAGCTTCTCTAAACCTGATCTCACTCTGCTCCAAAAACTCATTCAAACTTGAGATCAGCAGTTTCTCTCTACTTTCTTTCCACAACCTTTTCTTCTTGCTAATTAAAAAAATTAGCTACATAAATCGTCAACTTACCAGAGAGTATGATCATTAGCCATACGACTCCGATGAGAGATATGCAATCAAAGTATAAAGGCAGCAGTGAGTTGGGGGAATGAAAGCTGGAGTCTTCAAAGAGCTGGAGCCCATTGAAAGCCCAGGAGAGGGAGCTGGTGCATGCTGCGGGAGGGTGGGATCAGTTGTCTTCTTAGGAGAGAAGTGACAGAGCTCCTTCTGGACTAGAGGACACAGGGAACCAATAATCAGCAGGGATTGTGTGTCTCTCTCTCTCTTTTGTCTTAAAAAGTGCAAGAAAGTAGAGGGGCCTGTGAAGTAATTAAAAGTGACAGTGACCTGTCACTTGGAAGAATAGGACACTCCAAGTGCCGAGTCAACAACTAAAATGTTGATAGGACAGCGTTTTGCGTTGACCTCCATGTCAACTGGGCTTTATTAGCTAGTCCAACAATCAAGGGCATTTATAAAAGGAAGAAACAGTTTTATAAAAGGAGGAAGTTCAAAGGAGTAGATGTCTGATAGCAGATAGGACTTTTTTAGAGACGCAGGTAATGTGCCTCTCAATCTTTAATCACACAAATGGGCTGATTTCTGCACTAGATGCCAATTTCTGCATTAGATTCCAGTCTAGGGTATTTCAGAAAATGCTGTTTGTCTCCTCAGCTCTGAAAGAATCACATGGTAGGAAAGTGACAGGAGTCATTACAGGCAGCCGCTAATGATGAGAATGATCGCCTAGCTTAGAGAGGATTTTTAAATTTCAAGTCTATTTAGACTCTTACAAATAACAGATAATTGCTGCTGCTTTAGCACATAGGCCTAATTGTGTTGACTGTGTAAATCAAGTAGCCTATGTGGTAATTAATGTGATATTTCTCTAAGCATTAGTCTTGTGGCCTCTGTTTGTCAGAGTAAGACAAGATGAAGAATAGTGTCATTGCAGTTAATATAGCAGTGGTGCATAATAGGAGATATAAATTTATTAAAACAATGTTCTACGCTAGACTCTGGTGCCCAGAGGACTCTGATTTCCTGAGGGTCAAAAGGTTGCAATGCATTTAAACTAGTGTAGTTTACCTGGAATTATGCCTCATTATGGTGTCGTAACAGCTGTGGGAAGAGTGCTTTAGCGACATGTTAACTGGAAAGGTGACATGCACACACACAAGTGCAATCCTATTTTGAGAATAAAGCATAAGAAAGTAAAATCCCATTGATAACACAATAAGAGCTGGAAACACAGCAATGAGACCAAAATGTATTAATCGACACATCTAACATCTGGCTTTTTGGAGATGTTTGCAACATCATGAATGTGTGAACAAGGTATTAGCATAGTCATTATCTTATGGAGGAAGTGTTTCATTAACACGTCCAAAAAATATAAATGATTCAAATGATGTCTCTTATAAGCAAATAGTGAAACAAACATATTCCTTAGTTATTACACTGACAAAAATAATACCTTCTTTGTATTAGACATGTAGTTATAGCTAAACAAATAATTATAGAATCCAATCACATTCCAACAAATCCTTACTTCAAACAAATTCAAACAAATAAAACAAATCCTTACCAAACAGCCTTGGGATCACATAATTAATAGTTCATTCTCAAGAAAAACATAGTTGACGGTGCATTACATGGCTTTTACAACAACACACCTATTATTGTCAATACAATGCTGCATTGCATGCTGCACGTTGAGGTAGGCAATACAAGTGTGGTTATAAAGTAACTTTATCTCTTATTTATGACATTTCTCTTCATATATATATATATATATATATATATATATATATATGCATTTGAGGTTGGCAACAGAGCCTGAACACATAAAATATTTGTTTTCAAGTTTGGATAAATGTCTTCTGGAATGTTCTGTTCAAGCGCCGATAAGCGATCCTAACAACTTGGGGCTGGGAGCTTTCATATTGAACTCCCGAAATCTTATAGCCTTCAGATGCTGGCTTCTGCTATATGAGACTTCCAACAAAATCAATGGAAAACAACTTGTTTAGGCCTGCACGGAATACTAAATGCTGCTTTCACCTTTGCTTTCACTCTGATCACATACCCGTTGTACATTAGCAAAACCCAATAGTCTTCAAGTGTAGCAGATGTTCTCTTTATAAACTATATTCCTGTCTCTGTTCCATTATGGACTTTGCTATTGTAAGACTATTTAAGGACATTGCTATTGTCAGACAGTTTAGTGATTCTGCTATTCTAAGACAATTTAATGACTTTGCTATTGTAAGACTATTAAAGCACTTGGCTATTGTAAGACTATTAAAGGACTTTACTATTGTAAGACTATGTAATAATACTGCACAGTATGATGCCAATAGAGCAGATGTCCACATTATAGCTAATGATGTCCATTACATGGATCATACACAGTATCTATCTGCAACCATATTGATTATGTCACACTAGGACACATTTGCTTGCCCAGTACCCTCTTCAGTTTTGGGCAAAGAGAGAGGGAGGGGGCTTTCAAGGTAGCAGGCAAGGGATTATGGGTCGATTATCTTAGGTAAACCAGAATCTACAGGGTGCATGATATGTTTTGACCTTCAGAAAATATTGATTTACTGTTCACCTGTGAACATGCAGAGGGAAAATAATAAAATAAAACGCTTTGAAGTTGTGCAGTTGTGTGTCACATTGTTTCACAAAGACAGCAGCTTTTTCTTATGCAACCAATTCTAGCAGAGAATGTATCATTATAATTGGAATGCAAGGACCATAGTAATCGCTGTAGTTACTTAGCAAAATAATTGGATCAACATCAACACTGTGCCAAGCATTACATGGGCAGACTAGTATTTTCTTTTTAAATGCATAAAGTGGGCTGTCGTATATTGATTGACAGGAACCCTTGTCAATCAGAAAATATGAAAATTGCATGAATACTGTATGAGTGACATTCTGTTTAGAATACTGAGCAGTAGGAAAACATGTTGGATTCAAAGACAGTATGTTAAATTCCCCAGATACTTCCAAACACAGGGTAAAATAAGTGCACAGTTAATGCTGTATTTTCAGCTTGCATACTCTGAAGTGGGCTTACTAGCTCACATTTACATGAACTCACTGTGTGCTACATTCTATTAGTCTAAATTCTAGTAGATTTATGGACCTCAACACTGAAATAATTTTGAAAGAAGTCACGAAGTGGTTAACATAATCCATGGCATGTATCTATTTTGTCTTATCTTACATAATAAGAATTACAGATGAAAATGTGTACTTTAGATGATGTGTGTTTTGTTACTATTCACTACATCTGGAGAGTTTTATATAACAAAATAATTAAGCATATTTGAAATTCAGAACAAAGAAAATGACTGTAAATCCGAACTGGTCCTTCACTCCCTCGTCACGTAAAGAGTGGATTTTGCATTGATCAGCAAAGGTTAAGTGGAAGATGTTGATGAATCTTGAGAACTTTGATAAATGAATATTGATTTTATTTTTTTTAATTATCCTGCCAATTATAGCTGGGCTAGATAATTCCCTCTAGACGAGAGCGGAGTGCATCTATTTTTGAAGCAGCTTTAATATTGTTGAAAAGAGTCTTGGGCAGCAGTGCTGTATGAATCCTTCAGAACCTTATCTCTCTACTGAACACCGACGCCGTGAGCCATTGTGGAGAAAGCAATAAATAACCTGGCAATGTCAGAGATGTCATAAATCAAAATTCAGAAATGGCTGAACGCTGTTGGACATTTTCCTCTCCAATACTGTTTTATCCCGCTGAATAATGAATAAATTAGAGAGAGGCAAGGCAGGAGGGGAGTGTTTGAATGTACAGTATTCACATGTGTGTCTTTACCATTTATGTTTATGTGTATGCATACGGGCGGGTGTGTAAATATGACCGACTGGCTCGATTCGGTGTTACGTAGCAACATTTGAAAATGTGTTTTTTACATTGGATAAAAGTAAAGACTTTTAGAAAAATGGTATATCATACAATATAGTTGAGGAACAATGGGAAAGTAATTCTGCTTTGAAAGTTGACAAACTTGTCACCTCACTTTTGAGAAAATGGGCCATGAATATTTTGGTACACCTACTGGAGAGCTCTTCTTTGTCTACACCCATTCAGCATCGTTCACACCCTCTTAAGCTTTAGCCCCACCCAGCTCTTTAACCCTTTCATGCGTGAGTTCCAAATATCTCTAACGGTCGCCCCAGCGTGAGTTTTTTTATGCACGTGATGTTAGAATGTTCTCTCCATTCCAGAATGTGATTGATACGTAACAGTACATTTTATCCGCGCTGCCCTCAAACCAAAGCACGCAGCCTGTTTATATTTATAGGCTGTTTCAACTTCAATTTCAAATTATTTTCTAACAAGTTTTTATTTTCTAAAAACAGTTTGAATTTAGGTGTGTTCCGCCTCCTCATTCATTCACATAAAAATAGTAATTTTTACTTTTGCGGACAATTACATTTTTTGGGACATTTCTGACACGGACAAAATTCCCCCAAGCACTTCCCAATTGTTTGTGAGTTCACGTCTGCAGACATTTGCTCATCTCCCGTGAACATGATCTGCACACGTGTTCACATTTTCTATCTGTTGCCCTCATTGCAGTCATTGTTTTCGTTAATAATAATAACTTTGGAAATGTGTGCGTTTCTATCAAAGTAAGTGCATTATTACGTTGAAATAGTTTCTGTATGTCGTTTCTATTGTAGCGTACTGTATGTATGGAGCATAATATATTTGTGTATATTCTTTATAACCCGGGACACGTGAGGTAACGTTACTCATTTATATACTTATGGTGTTATAGTCAATCGTGCTTATGTAGCTACATTATTCTATTTGCTCTGTAAAACAATGCTAATTGCGTCAGAGAAGTACTATCTTGTGTTGTATTTTGAAGCTACATGGCCTTATGACTCCCAAGTGACGCAGCGGTCAAGGCACAGCACATCAGTGCTACAGGCGTCACTACAGACTCCCTGGTTCAAATCCAGGCTGCGTTTCTATCAAAGTAAGTGCCTCATTACGTTATAATAGTTTCTGCTGTAGCTCACTGTATGTATGATCATAATATATTCCTTATAACCGCGGACACGTGAGGTAACGTTACACATTTTATAACCTTTATGGTGTTATAGTCAATCGTGCTTATGTAGCTACATTATTCTATTAGCTCTGTAAAACAGTGCTAGTTGCGTCAGAGAACTATTAGCTTGTGTTGTATTTTGAAGCTACCCTGACCTTATGACTCCCGAGTGGCGCAGCGGTCTATGGCACTGCATCTCAGTGCTAGTGGCGTCACTACAGAACACCTGGTTCAAATCCAGGCTGTATCACAACTGGCTGTGATTGGGAGTCCCATAGGACAGCGCACGATTGGCCCAGCGTTGTCCGAGTTTTGGCCGGTGTAGGCCATCATTGTAAATAATAATTTGTTTTTAAATTACTTGCCTAGTTAAAAAAAAAATATGACCATGGTTTGTTTATTTGGTCTATTCGGATAGCTCTGTCTGCCCTGCCCTTGCCCTCTGTGGAGCTCAAAAGTTAGTTTCTTAATGCAATACTTTTTTTTTATAGCAGTGTTTATTATGTTACTTCTTTGTAGTATTGTTTTATTGCTATATCCTTATATTGTATTCTAATTAATAATCCTCTTTCTTCTGTACTTTCAGAAACCACAAACATTATTTGACAATATCATAACTGGAGCTGGACATCTTTGGAGCAGAAGAATGAGGACAGCTTTTGTATGCTAACGTACACTCCTTAACAGTCTTACTGGATGAAAAGACAGC
This sequence comes from Salvelinus sp. IW2-2015, assembly GCF_002910315.2. Taxonomy (NCBI): domain Eukaryota; kingdom Metazoa; phylum Chordata; class Actinopteri; order Salmoniformes; family Salmonidae; genus Salvelinus; species Salvelinus sp. IW2-2015. Next base: position 21,017,480 of record NC_036841.1, read on the forward strand.
AAGAAAACACATATGCCAATATGTAATAGTCGTCTATTTTATTGCAGTTTTGGTAGTTGGATCAACAACTTGTTATACTAGAGGACAAAAAACTGAAATGCATAACCCATATTTAATATTCATGCAGTGACTGAACAACAACTGCATTTCCACCCCCCCCCCCCCTCTGAAGGCATAGTATCATGGCAGTCAGTCACTTATTGCTGCAGATGTGCTCAATAATGCTTGAGCATGTGATACTCCTCAAAGCATGGTGAAATACATAGAGGTGTATCACAAGCTAAACACATGTATTTTGTCATCTTCCTCTGCTTACTTCTCCTGGTGCCAGACAGGCAGACTTTGCAGTGCCTCCTTGTGCGACTACCTTGAGCAGCAGTTTGAGGGACTTTGCAGGGAAAATGCCGTGCAGTGAGGCGTAGGGATTGTTTACAGCAGGCGACCCCCAGTGGATGGGCGCCGAGGGTGTGGTGCTCCTCCAGCAGCTCTCTCATTAGGTTCTCTCTGTATTTTTGGTAGGTAATTACTTTACCTAAGAGGGGGGGGAGGATGAAGAAAGTTAGAGGATGATGAGGCAGTGGGTAGGTGGGTGAGATATTGTCACTATAATTGCATAATGGATTTGTATGTGAACTGTACATCCAATTACAAAAATAGCTTGTTCAGTAATCATCTCACCTGTTAGTTGGCGGTGAACTATGCTGCCATTGAGGGCAGCAGTGTCGATCAGATGAAAAATATCTTCTTATACCACTTGGTTGTTTTCCGAGTGCATTCCACAAAGCTGTTTATCATGTCTGCCTTATCCACTGCCCCCATTTTGAGGTTATAGTCGAGCACACAATCTGGTTTGATCTTTCTCTCTCCAGTCAGGTGATCCACCTTCCCTGTGGCCGACATGGTTGCTGTATGGACAGTGGAGAGGACATGGACATCTCTTTTGTCATGCCACTTTACTGCCAGCTGTTGACCATTCTCCTGGAACTCGACCTCCCCTCTCTGCATCTTCCTGCATCCGAATCCTGGCATCCCCTTCCTGTTCGACCTGACTGTGCCACAGGCCCCTGTGCTGTTGGAGAGCAGATGCTGGAAGAGTGGTGGGACTGCTGTACCAATTGTCCACGTACAAAGTGTGTCCCTTGCCGAGATGAGGAGCCAGCATGGTCATCACTACGGACCGCGGACACCCCAAGCCCCTCATAATGTTTGATGTCAGTGGTGGACCCTGTGTAAACTATAATATCCTGGACAAATCCTGTCTTCACGTCGCACATGACAAAGAACTTGACTCCAAACCTGTGCCTTTTGGAGGAATATATTGACGGAACGCCAGCCTACCTTTCCATAACATCAGGGACTCATCAATGCATAGGTCCTTGTATGGCACAAAGACCCGACCAAATGCTGATGTCAGGCTGGTTAGAACATTTCTTATTTTGTATAACGGGTCATTTAGGATGGCAGTAGCATTGTTGATGAAAATGCAGGCATCGCAGCAGAACTAGGAAGGGTCTTGGGAAAAGAGGGTGGCAAGGAAGGGAGTTGCAAACATAGGATCTGTGCTCCAGTATTCTCTTAGGGAGTTCTTCTTTACTATCCCATGAGGAGGACTGTCACCAGGAAGGTATACATTTCACTAATTGTGGTTGTCACCCATTTAGCGAGTTTCCCCCTCATTCCTGGCTCTCTCTTCTCCTGTAGCTCCAAGGCATAGCGATTGGTCTCCTCTACTATGTCTCCCACCAGCTCCTCTGTCAGAAACAACTTGAAGCACTCTGCCTCAGTTGGAAATGGCAAGGGGCGTTGCACTCCAGACTGGGACTCGTCAAAGCAAACAGCAGGGCCAGGAGGGTGAAATTACTGGTGGCCTTCCAGCTACCACAGAACTCCTGTACTTCATCCACTGTCGGTCTGCCTCCATCACCACCAGCATCTTCAAAGGGAACTGGTACTTCTTCAGTGGACAAGGGAAATACAGATTCAGGGTCTCAATGGCTACAAGGTTTGGGGGCAGCTCCTCACTGTCACTGTCAGAATCTGATTCCTGACTTTCATACTCAGACTCATTGTCAGAATTAAAAAATCTCCAGAATTTCCACATTTGTGAGTTGTCTCCTTTTGAAAGACATTGCTAATGCTACAGCTTAGCTCACTAGCTACATACATAAACAACACTGAATGGCTCAGAGGAAGGGCTCAGAGTGAGAGGGTACGGTTTGACTACCGGCACGCGCCACTTGTATCAATAAATCACTATCAGAAAATGTTTCGTGTGGCAATTATTTGTGTATTTACGGTTTATTCACATGTTTTCAATTCTAGGTGACAAATCATGCATTCCGATTCTTGCACAGATTGTAATGGGCACATATTATGTGTGTAAAATATTTTTTTTGAAGGTTGTACTGATTATGATGAGCTAAGCTAATTCAGCTGTGTAGCCATGTTTGTTGACATACAATGCATTCTGGGTTTCACGTAATCGTTGTTTGACCAAAGATGTTATAAACAAAATGGGTGAGTAAGAGTTCACAAATTCTTTGAGGACTTCCGGAAATGAATGGTGGGATGTGAACGACGGTAGATGACACACCCCTTCAACATGCATACTATAACAGACCAAACTCATCTCGTCTTCTCTTATTATCTTCGGTTTCTGTGAGGAAAAATGCATGGCTGCGCGCTGAAACTAATCATCGGATTACTTTCGATTTCTATAAAGTGTTTTACCTAATTATTTCGATCAATGGTGAGCTCACCCGTGATGTGATTAATTATACATAGTAATTGCTATTAGCTAATTCATATTGTAGTTTATGTCAGCCTAGAGTTAGAAAAATTGACTGCTTGTGTTGGTCAATCTTTCTTCAGCGCTAGGACTATTGTAGCCTACATTTTCCCGGTTAGGATGATTGTGTTATGCTATATATACTTCTGTGAATATCTGAACATTGAATCCAAAAAATAAACTGCTCACATTATGGACATAACTTTGTAAGGACTGTGTTTGTGTAAATAGTTTCTGAAAAAGTGTGGCCAGCTCAAACGCTGATTGTTGCGTCATTCGAAACTGGCCGTTCTAAACGAGCGTTCTAAATGAGTGTTCTAATCACACGGGTGTGATCGTACGCTTCAGGGACCACTGTAAACGATCACACCCGTGTGATGGTACGTTGTGAAAGGGTTAAGGATTCAGATGTGATGCCATGTGCTAAACAAACAAAGATTTCAAGACTAAAGGCTGGTTTACGCTACGGGTGTGTTCGTTAATTTAATCTGGAGTGCCAGAGTGGGCTCTGGGTGTTCGTAATTCATAGCGTTGTCAGATTGACCGTTCGTAAATTCAGAGCCTTTCGTTCTCGGAGCGTTCAGAGTGCACACTGGATGCTCTGGCTGAGGAGAAGGGTTGATCCGAGCGTTCTGATCTAACAACAGCAGTCAAGAACACAAGCTAACTCGCTAACGTTGGCAGCTTGCTAGCTACTTCCAGACACAAATGAGAGAACAGTCACTGACCATTTTACTCACCCTAGCAGAGCTTGTTAGGCTGTTTTTATGTTAATCATCAAATCAAAGTTTATTTGTCACGTGCGCCAAATACAACAGGTGTAGACCTTACAGTGGAAATGCTTACTTACAGGCTCTAACCAATAGCGTGAAAAAAAGGTATGCGTGTGTGTGTGTGTGTGTGTGTGTGTGTGTGTGTGTGTGTGTGTGTGTGTGTGTGTGTGTGTGTGCATGTGTGTAGGTAAGTAAAGAAATAAAACAACAGTAAAAATACATTTGAAAATAAGAGGATCAAGGCTATATACAGACACTGGTTAGTCAGGCTTATTGAGGTAGTATGTACATGTAGGTATGGTTAACGTGACTATGCATATATGATGAACAGAGAGTAGCAGTAGCGTAAAAGGAGGGGTTGGCGGGAGGTGGGACACAATGCAGATAGCCCAGTTAGCCAATGTGCGCGGGCACTGGTTGGTCGTGCCAATTGAGGAAGTATGTACATGGATGTCTGGTTAAAGTGACTATGCATATAAGATAAACAGAGAGTAGCAGCAGCGTAAAAGAGGGGTTGGGGGGTGGTACACAATGTAAATAGTCCGGGTAACCATTGGTTACCTGTTCAGAAGTCGTATGGCTTGGGGGTAAAAACTGTTGAGAAGCCTTTTTGTCCTAGACTTGGCACTCTGGTTCCGCTTGCCATGCGGTAGTAGAGAGAACAGTCTATGACTGGGGTGGCTGGGGTCTTTGACAATTTTTAGGGCCTTACTCTGACACCACCTGGTGTAGAGGTCCTGGATAGCAGGCAGCTTTGCCCCAGTGATGTATTGGGCCGTACGCACTACCCTCTGAAGTGCCTTGTGGTCAGAGGCCGAGCAATTGCCGTACCATGCAGTGATGCAACCGGTCAGGATGCTCTCGATGTTGCAGCTGTAGAACCTTTTGAGGATCTCAGGACCCATGCCAAATCTTTTTAGTTTCCTGAGGGGGAATAGGCTTTGTCGTGCCCTCTTCACGACTGTGTTGCTGTGTTTGGACCATTCTAGTTTTTTGTTGATGTGGACACCAAGGAATTTGAAGCTCTCAACCTGCTCCACTGCAGCCCCGTCGATGAGAATGGTGACGTGCTCGGTGCTCCTTTTCCTGTAGTCCACAATCATCTCCTTAGTCTTGGTCACGTTGAGGGATAGGTTGTTATTCTGGCACCACCCGCCAGGTCTCTGACCTCCTCCCTATAGGCTGTCTCGTCGTTGTCGGTGATCAGGAATACCACTGTTGTGTCGTCAGCAAACTTAATGATGGTGTTGGACTCGTGCCTGGCCATGCAGTCATGGGTGAACAGGGAGTACAGGAGGGGACTGAGCATGCACCCCTGGGGAGCTCCAGTGTTGAGGATCAGCGTGGCAGATGTGTGGCTACCTACCCTCACACCCTGGGGGTGACGCCTCAGGAAGCCCAGGATCCAGTTGCAGAGGGAGGTGTTTAGTCCCAGGATCCTTAGCTTAGTGTTGCGCTTTGAGCGTACTATGGTGTTGAACGCTGAGCTGTAGTCAATGAATAGCATTCTCACATACGTAGGTGTTCCTTTTGTCCAGGTGGGAAAGGGCAGTGTGGAGTGCAATAGAGATTTTATCATCTGTGGATCTGTTTGGGCGGTATGCAAATTTGAGTGGTTCTAGGGTTTCTGGGATAATGGTGTTGATGTGAGCCATTACCGGCCTTTCAAAGCACTTCATGGCTACAGACGTGAGTGCTACGGGTCTGTAGTCATTTAGGCAGGTTGCCTTTTTGTTCTTGGGCACAGGGACTATGCTGGTCTACTTGAAGCATGTTGGTATTACAGACTCAATCAGGGACATGTTGAAAATGTCAGTGAAGACACCTGCCAGTTGGTCAGCACATGCCCGGAGCACACGTCCTGGTAATCCGTCTGGCCCAGGAGCCTTGTGTATGTTGACCTGTTTAAACGTCTTACTCACGTCGGCTACGGAGAGCATGATCACACAGTCGTCCGGAACAGCTGATGCTCTCATGCATGCCTCAGTGTTGCTTGCCTCGAAGCGAGCATAGAAGTGATTTAGCTCGTCTGGTAGGCTCATGTCACTGGGCAGCTCGCGGCTGTGCTTCCCTTTGTATTCTGTAATAGTTTGCATGCTCTACCACATCCGACGAGCATCAGAGCCGGTGTAGTATGATTCAATCTTAGCCCTGTATTGACGCTTTGCCTGTTTGATGGTTCGTCGCAGGGCATAGCGGGATTTCTTGTAAGTGTCATGATGTTGCCTGCTTGGGTACTGCAAACCCCATCCCCCTCTCCCTGCCTTTCCCTGCCTCTTCAACCCATGCTGTGGTCACAGAGAGGTCGTAAATTCCTGAGAATCTCCTCATGGCCCAACAGTATTAGACAGGGGGTAAACTTTCAGGACAAAGGAATTTTCTCCCACCTCACAGAACTTGAGGTACGAACATATTTCATGTTCCTGCAAAAGTATAAAAGATCGGTGGGGAGTCCAGCTATTAACATGCCCATTGGCCACCACGTGGGAAACTCATGAGAGACTGTGGGACTACATTACCATACCGCTGTTTATATAAAAACCTCAGATATGAGGTTTACATCTGTTTGTTGTATAAAATGAATGAGTGAGTATGATACTGTTTGTATAATTGTGTAATATGATTTTGAACTGTTTAAAAACTTCTTGTCACTACAGGGGTGCTGTTTCAACTTCGACATTTAGCGTTCCCAAATTAAACTGCCTTGTACTCAATTCTTGCTCATACAATATGCATATTATTATTACTATTGGATAGAAAACAATCTCTAGTTTCTAAAACCGTTTGAATTATGTCTGTGGGTGGAACAGAACTCTTTCTGCAGCGAGATTCATGACAGGAACTGCGAAGGTCTGAAAACTAGACTCTGTTCTCAGATCAGTTTAAAGGTCTGTATGTGTCCTATGGGTCGACATGAACTGCACCCGCCTTCCCCTGGATGTCARTAACCAATGAGAAGTGGAATGGTGTTTCTACGTATTTCTCAGAGCTTATAAAGCCCCAAGGAACGAAGTGTGCTCTCTTTTCGACTTCCGCCATTACGCAAAGCAAGACCTCAGGATAGCATTTTGAAACGCTCAGTTATCGGCCTTAGATATGTCCGTCTGTAATTTAATTCGATATAGGTGTTAGAAACATCATAACGAAGTTATTTTAAACCGAGTTACATCAGTTTATGCGAGTATATTGCTATTTTCGGTATTTCCTTAGTATTGCACTTTGACCATTTGGGCATGTCTGTGCGACATAGCTATTGTTAGCTGCTAATTCCAGAGGTGAAGAGGACGTTTTACAACCGTGCAACGATTCTTTTGGACAAAGGACACCTTGCCCAAGATTCTGATGGAAGCTCGTCCAAAAGTAAGAACTATTTATGATGTTATTCCGTATTTATGTGGAAAAATGTAAAAGTGTTTGGTCGCCATTATTGCGGCACTGGTCTGGCTGTAATGCACACTGTATGTCTAGTAACGTTAATTTAAAAATCTAACACAGCGATTGCATTAAGAACTAATTTATCTTTCATTAGCTGTCCAACTTGTATTTTTTTAGTGAAGTTCATGAATAGTTTTCGATTAGAATAGGTGCTAATCCAAGATGGCGCAGGACAGATTGCTCTAAGTTTTGGCCACTATTCTCATTGTATAACCACGATTTGTGCCGCTAAATATGCACATTTTCGAACAAACTCTATATGCATTGTGTAATATGATGTTATAGGACTGTCATCTGAAGAATTCTGAGAATGTTAGTGAAAAAATGTATATCTTTTGGTGACTTATACTAATCGCTATGTTTTTGCTTGAATCAATGCTGTTGTGATGTTTGCTATTGTGGTAAGCTAATATAACGTTATATTGTGTTTTCGCTGTAAAACACTTAGAAAATCTGAAATATTGTCTGGATTCACAAGATCTGTGTCTTTCAATTGCTGTACGCTGTGTATTTTTAAGAAATGTTTTATGATGAGTAATTAGGTAATACACGTTGCTCTCTGTAGTTATTCTAGTCGCTTTGGTGAGTTTTGTGATAGTGGCTGCAATGGTAAACTATGATTTATACCTAAATATGCAAATTTTTCTAACAAAAACATATGCTATACAATAAATATTTATCAGACTGTCATCTGATGAAGTTTTTTCTTGGTTAGTGGCTATTTATATCTTTATTTGGTCGAATTAGTGATGGCTACCTATGCAGGGAAAAATGGTGGACAAAAAAAGTTGTGTCTTTTGCTATGGTGGTTAGCTAATAGAAATACATATTTTGTCTTCCCTGTAAAACATTTAAAAAATCGGAAATGATGGCTGGATTCACAAGATCTGTATCTTTCATTTGGTGTCTTGGACTTGTATTCATGAACATTTTATTATAATGAATCCCTGTAGCTTTAGGCTAGGCTATGCTAGTCTGCTTTTTTGATGGGGGGATCCCGGATCCGGGTTTGTGACTCGTTAGAGGTTAATGAAGAAAAATACAAATCCCTGTTGTATTTGAACTAAATCCAAGGACCGCCCTGAGCCAGTTGGGTCAGAGACCATGGGACAGCCCCTCTCTGCTATCCGAATAAAAGCCAACTATGAGAAATTACCATTAGACCATGTTTTCTCTCCATGGGGAGAACGAAGGTTAAGGTAACATTGCTGAATCTTTAACCATACCACGTGTTTAAACTCTTATACGAATAATAACATGTTTTGATATTGACTACTAGTCTGCAGCTAGGAATTCGGTATCATTGAACGCGAAGAACGACAACCGCCGAAACATCCATTCTATAACGAATGTCACTCTGAACAATCCACAATAACCGAGACAGAACTTGACTCCAACAGAAACTAACTTCGCTCCAACGATCAAGACGACACACACCGAGCGTAACTATATATATATTGATTGCAATTGTTCCCGAATGAGTGAGCGTTCATGTGTAAGGATTAGCATGCCAATGGTTATAAAGAGTATACTCTGTAGTGACTTCTTAGTCGAACCACAATTTTTCCTTTGTCTAACAGCCGCCATGCCGGTTTAGCCCCCTAGGGCATATTTCTCCCATCATTTCATGTAACTGTTTTAAGTTTGTTTGTTTGTTTATGCATTTCTGTGAATTAATTAGTTAGTAATAAATAAATGATTTAAGACAATTGATGTATGGATGACTCATAGTGAAGACTGGGTTTGTGCAGATAATCAACAATTTACGACGTTTGGAATGAGACTAACGTGAGGTAAAGTAAATAAGTCAGTAATTAGAAGACTATTGATCAGATATGAAAATATCTGAAAGGTTATATTGGGAAATTATAACTTTGTAATCAAATAACTTTCCCTGGTGCCCTCGAATTCATAGTTAATTAGTTACGTTATTACTCAAGTGATCGCGTAATCCCTAATTACAGGAATCTTTGATAAAAACTATAAGTCTTCAATTTAACGATAGCAAAGACACGACATAAGCTTCCGGGTTAGAGTCCCGCACCTTGAAAGCGGCAGCTCTACCCTTTAGCTCAGTACGAATGTTGCCTGTAATCCATGGCTTTTGGTTGGGGTATGTACGTACAGTCACTGTAGGGACGACGTCCTCAGTGCACTTATTGATAAAGCCAGTGACTGATGTGGTGTATTCCTCAATGTCATCAGAAGAATCCCGGAACATGTTCCAGTCTGTGATAGCAAAACAGTCCTGTAGTTTAACATCTGCTTCATCTGACCATTTTTTTTTTTTATAGAGGATAGAGTTGTGGTCGGATTTACCAAATGGAGGGCGAGGGAGAGCTTTGTACGCGTCTCTGTGTGTGGAGTACAGGATATCTAGAATTATTTTCCCTCTGGTTGCACATTTAACATGTTGATAGAGATTTGGTAGAACTGATTTAAGATTCCCTGCATTAAAGTCTCCGGCCACTAGGAGCGCCGCCTCTGGGTGAGTGGTTTCCTGTTTGCTTATTTCCTTATACAGCTGACTGAGTGCGGTCTTAGTGCCAGCATCTGATTGTGGTGGTAAATAAACAGCCACAAAAAGTATAGCTGAGAACTCTCTAGGCAATGGCCTGCAATTTATCACAATATACTCTACATCAGGTGAGCAAAATCTAGAGACTTCCTTAGATTTCGTGCACCAGCTGTTGTTTACAAATATGCACAGACCGCCCCCCCTCGTCTTACGGAGTGTGCTGTTCTATCTTGCCGGTGCAAAATGTGTCCCGCTAGCTGAATATCCATATCGTCATTCAGCCACGATTCCGTGAAACATAGGATATTACAGTTTTTGATGTCCCGTTGGTAGGATATTCGTGATCGTACCTCATCTAGTTTATTGTCCAATGATTGCACTTTGGCGAGTAATATTGACGGTAACGACAGCTTTCCTACTCGCCTTCTGTGGATCCGGACGAGGCATCCGGCTCTACTTCCTCTGCGTCGCTTCCTTATGCGAATAATTGGGATGTCTGCCCTGCGGGATGTTTGGAGAATATCGTGAGTCCTGCTTGTTGTTGTTGTTGTTGTTGTTGAAATAAATCTTAGTCTAATCCGAGGTGAGTGATCGCTGTCCTGATATCCAGAAGCTCTTTTCTGCCGTAAGATACGGTTGCAGAAACATTATGTACAAAATAATTTACAAATATCACAAAAAAAAACACATAATAGCACAATTGGTTAGGGGACCGTAAAACTGCTGCCATTTCTTCCGGCGCCATGTTATCCAGAGTGTTGGTGACTGTAACAATTGGTGCTGGCAACAATTTAATTGCGCTTTTTTGCCAACGTTTACTGACACCTGCCATATTCAATGGGTGTGAGTTCATGAAAGTTCGTAATTTGTCAGTTATTCTGCACTCTGGCACACTCAGACGAGAGTTCTCTGAAATCGGAGTAGACAGCCAGAGCGAATTTACCAGCTACGTCTATCGACAGTTGTCGCAGTGACATCTTGAACATTATATGGAAATGGTTAATTGCATAGTGTAGTCTTTTGTTTAGACATGTTGCTAGTTAGCTAAAAAATTGACCATAATCACAACTCATACCATTACTACCCTGCATGAATCTGCAGGTAACTAACCAACCAGGTTCAATGTTAGCTACCTAAAATTAGGCTATAACTAACAATGCAAATGCCTCTGAGATACGAATAATATTACTACACAGATCATACACATAACTTTAACTTGCTAGCTAACAGTACACTAACGTGAAATGAAAACAATTTCCTGACAAAATTAGAAATGTGTAATGTTTTGAAAATGTAGCTAGACTATCTTACCTATATACATGGATGGACGCTTCTACCTCTCTGTCAAGGATGACATTGTTGTCCTTAGTTTGAAGATGTACTGTAATCTTCAAGACAGGTGTTTCATACAACAGCCTTCTGTTCTATTTTCGACTCCGACTGCATGTTTGCAATCACACACTAGCTTTTTCTCCATCTCCTTAGCTATCATACTCTAATTCCACTGATTTCAAAACTCGGTCCTCCAGAAAGTGGAGAGCAACACTTATGCAATTCTACCACGTGACATCTTTCAAAAAAGATACTTCAGAAAGGATTACCTACAAACACAGACCAAATCATGTTATAGAAAGAAGAGTGCTACATGGCAAACAAATCCAAACTCATCTCTCAGCTTGTCCAGCCCACTCATTATCTCAGCCAATCATGGCTAGTGGGAAGGTTGTTGGCTTTTTCCATAGCTAAACCGACTAGGCTCGTAATTTAACAATTTTATTTGTATTTACAGATGGCATACAAGTTTGTTATTAAGGCACATGACAGTTCACATGTTCCAGAAGGCATTTCTGCAAAAAAATAGCATTTTGATAAAAAAGAACGTTTACGTTCAAATGGCTCTTGCGTGAAGTAGTGAAGCGTGACACACGCCTAGTTTCCTGAAACGAGTCACATACTGTATGTGTGTGTGTGTGTGCATGTGTGTGTGAGTAAGCCTATGTGTACTTAGCTTACAATGACTGTAAACTGAGATAGGCAAGGGCCAGGTGTGTACGGACAGTCCTAAACATGACCCACACTACAAAGGCCACATGTGTCACAAAGGATTCACATTTCCCACTGTCAAGACAATTTACAAATCAGGCAGACTCTCTATGCGAAAGCACTGTGGAGGATCGGGATGGTTATTTCCAAATCTGTCACACTTTCATGACAGTGTGATACTCTCCTCTGTGACTTAGCTTTGGTGTCTCAGAGCCTGTCTCTGCCTTTGACGATATTTCCCAATGCCAACCCACCCCAAAATAATCATTCATTGTATTCTTATTTTGTAGCATGTCATGTCCGTGAGTAAGTGGCAATAACATAAACATTGACTATGATGATTGCAGTTTTCACTCAACTGTGGTTTATCTTCTAACTCAGGGAGTTATTCTCTACTGTATTTCCAGCTCATTGCTTCACACTTCCCACCTCCTTCACACACATGCACACGTACACGCACGCACACACTCACACACACACACTTACATTGACAGGGTTACTCTTCTCTGTCAATCCAGGCAGAATACTCAGAACACAGTGTGCAACACTGTACAGCATAACTCTGTCTAAACTCTGCCAAAGCTAAGTGGTAACAGTCATTTTCTTTCAACTGAGTGTTCAATATACTTCTGAGTTAACTTTTACTTGGTACTCATCCCGGATCCGGGAGCACCCTCATCAGTAAAAAAGCTGACTAGCATAGCCTAGCATAGCGCCACAAGTAAATACTAGCATCTTAATATCATGAAATCACAAGTCCAAGACACCAGATGAAAGATACACATCTTGTGAATCCAGCCATCATTTCTGATTTTTAAAATGTTTTACAGGGAAGACACAATATGTATTTCTATTAGCTAACYACGATAGCAAAAGACCCAACTTTTTTTTCTCCACCATTTTTTTACTGCATAGGTAGCTGTCACAAAATTCGACCAAATAAAATATAAATAGTCACTAACCAAGAAACAACTTCATCAGATGACAGTCTGATAACATATTTATTGTATAGCATATGTTTGTTCGAAAAATGTGCATATTTCAGGTATAAATCATAGTTTTATATTGCAGCCACCATCACAAAATCTCACCAAAGCAGCTAGAATAACTACAGAGACCAACGTGAATTACCTAAATACTCATCATAAAACATTTATGAAAAATACACAGCTACAGCAAATGAAAGACAAACATTCTGTGAATCCAGCTAATATTTCAGATTTTTTAAGTGTTTTACAGCGAAAACACAATATAGCATTATATTAGCTTACTACAATAGCCAACCACACAGCCGCATTGATTCATGCACGTATAGCGATAGCGAATAAACCAGCAAAAGAATATTACATTTTTCACTAACCTTCTCAAAACTTCATCAGATGACAGTCCTATAACATCATATTACACAATACATATATGGTTTGTTCGAAAATGGCATATTTAGCGCACAAATCGTGGTTATACAATGAGAATAGTAGCCAAACTGCAAACAAAATATCGGGAGAAATCTTGGGAGACGACCTAATCTAATCAATAAACTAATCATAAATTGACTAAAAAATACAGGTTGGACAGCAAATGAGAAGATACATTAGTTCTTAACCTCTAACGAGTACACAACCCCGGATCCGGGATCCCCCCCATCAAAAAAGCTGACTAGCATAGCCTAGCCTAAAGCCACAGGGATATCATATAATCAAATGTTCATAATACGAGTCCAAGAACCAGATGAAAGATACACATCTTGTGAATCCAGCATCATTTCCGATTTTTTTAATGTTTTACAGGGAAGACACAATATGTAATCTATTAGCTAACCACGATAGCAAAAGACACAACTTTTTTTTCTCACCATTTTTTCCTGCATGGGCAGCTATCACAATTTCGACTAAATAAAGATAATATAGCCACTAACCAAGAAACAACTTCATAAGATGACAGTCTGATAACATATTTATGGTATGCATATGTTTTTTTAGAAAGATTTGCATATTTCAGGTATAAATCACAGTTCTACATTGCAGCTGCAATCTGAAATACGTTGGAAGCAGCCGGAATAATTACAGAGACCGACGTCAATTACCAAAATACTCATCCTAAAACATTTCTGAAAAATACACAGCATACAGCAAATGAAAGCCCAACATCTTGTGAACCAGCCATCATTTCTGATTTTTAAAATGTTTTACAGGGAAGGAACAAATGAAATTCTATTAGCTAACCACGTTAGCAAAAGACATCACTTTTTTTTACTCCACCAGTTATTTCTCCATCAGTAGCTATCACTAATTCGACCTAAATAAAGATATAAATAGCCACTAACCAAGAAACAACTTCATCAGATGACAGTCTGATAACATATTTATGGTATAGCATATGTTTTTTAGCAAAATGTGCATTTTCAGGTATAAATCACAGTTTAACCATTGCAGCCACTATCACAAAACTCACCCAAAGCGACTAGATAACTATAGAGAGCAACGTGTATTACCTAATTACTCATCTTAAAACATTTCTGAAAATACACAGCGTACAGCAAATGAAAGCCCAACAGCTTGTGAATCCAGACAATATTTCAGATTTCTAAGTGTTTACAGCGAAAACACAATAATACGTATATTGCACCACAATGAGCTAACAATCACCCCAGCATTGATTCAAGGCAAAAAAGCGCAGTAACGTTAATCACACCAAAATATATAATTTTTTCACTAAACCTTCTCAGAATTCTTAGATGACAGTCCTGTAACTCATATTACAATGCATATAGAGTTTGTTCGAAAATGTGCATATTAGCTGCACACAAATCGTGGTTATGCTATGTAATCAGTCAAAACAGGCAGCATTCTGGCCTGCGCCATCTTGGTAAGGACCTAATTTACGATTAATTTATCGATTAGATTGACAAAAATAACAGGGTGGACAGCTAATGAAAGATGCATTGGTTTTAATGCAATGCGCTGTAGTTAGATTTTTTAAAATTAACGTTACTAGACATACAGTGTGCGTTACAGCCAGACTAGTGCCGCAATAATGGCCAAAAAGCGTTTTATTTTTCCACATAAATACGGAATAAAATCATAAATAGCTCTTACTTTTGGACGAGCTTCCATCAGATCTTGGGCAAGGTGTCCTTTTGTCCAAAAGAATCGTTGCTTGTGTGTAAAACGTCCACTTCAAACTTCGGAAAACTAGCAGCAACAGTAGCTACGTGGCACACACATGTCCAATCCTCAAACGCAATACTAAGCGAAATTACGAAAATAGCAATATACTCGCATAAACTGATATAACTCGGTTCAAATAACTTCGTTATGATGTTTCTAACACCTATACCGAATTAATTACAGACGGACATATCTAAGGCCGATAACTGAGCGTTTCAAAATGCTATCCTGAGGTCTTGCTTGCGTAATGGCGGAAGTCGAAAAAGAGGCACCTCGTTCCTTGGGCCTTTATAAGCTCTGAGAAATACGTAGAAACACCATTCCACTTCTCATTGGTACTGACATCCAGGGAAGGCGGGTGCAGTTCATGTCGATCCATGAGGCACACACAGAGCTTAAACTGATCTGAGAACAGGACGTATTTTTGACCTTCGCATGTCCTGTCATGATTTTCGCTGCATGAGAAAGAGTTCTGGTTCACCCACAGACATAATTCAAACCGTTTTAGAAAACTAGAGATTGTTTTCTACCAATAGTAATAATAATATGCATATTGTATGAGCAAGAATGAGTACGAGGCAGTTTAATTTGAGACGCAAATGTCGAAGTTGAAACAGCACCCCTGTAGTGACAAGAAGGTTTTAATGCCAACCGCTGTTTAGATTTTTAAAATTAACGTTACTACGACATACAGCGTGCATTAAAGCGAGACTGCACCGAAATTAATGGCGGATAATAGTTAACATTTTTTCAACAGAAATACGAATTAACATCTTAAATAGTTCTTACTATTTGATGAGCTTCCATCAGAATCTTGTGCAAGTTGTCGCTTTGTCCAAGAATAATCGTTGCCGTTGTAGATTGTCGTCTTAACTTTGGATAGCAGCAAAACATTAGCCATGTGAGAGACGTGTCCAACTCACCATAACTCGCACAAATAACATACCGAAAACGCAATATACTGATATAAACTGATATAACTCGGTTTAAAAATAACTACTTATGATGTTTTTAACACCTGTATATCGGAATAATCAGAGCCGGATATATCTAACGCCTTAACGGAGGAGCTTTATGACGAGATATGCACAGGTTAGCGCTGTAGGTTCGTCTTGCTGCTGCATGCTGTAGACGTGAATGAAAAGACTGCACATTGCTGCCGGTGCCGCAAGAAGCTTTTGCTACGGCCTCAGATCTACCTAGCACTCAAACCCCATTCCAGATGTCTAGATACTGACTTACTGAGACATCTAGGGGAAGGCATATGCAGATGCATGGCTCAGGACCAATAGTTATGCAAATGAAAAACTGACACTTGGAACAGAGTGCCCCGAGTTTCAATTTCTTCACTTCCTGACTAGGAAAGTTTTGCTGAAATGATTCTGTTTCTACTCACAGATATAATGTCCCAACGGTTTTTAGAACTAGAGAGTGTTTTCTAGTCAATAGTAAATAAAATATGCATATTTGGTACGAGCAAAGAATTGGTACGAGGCATGTTTAATTTGGGAACGACATTTTTTACAAGTCGAAATGGCTCCCCCCTATTGAGAAAAGGTTTTAATGTACCAAGGGTGACTTTGTCCTCTACTTTGCAGTTTTTTCCAACTGCTTACACACGTTTTCAAAACGGTTGTCCTTTTTTTCCAAACTCTACACACAATTCCCAAAAACTGCACACACAAAATGCAAAAGTGCCTTCACATCATCCTTCAAAATGTTAACACTGCATTCAAAATGCCATAAACATGTCAGAATGAAGCATTTGCATCAAATGGCAAAACACTGCTTTCATAATAGTACATTATAGAGAATACCATATAACACTGTTGTTCTAAATCTAAAGCTCTTTGGTCTTTCATAGGCTTATACAGTGGGGAGAACAAGTTATTTGATATCACAGACCATTTTGCAGGTTTTTCCTACTTACAACGCATGTAGAGGTCTGCTAATTTTTATCATACGTACACTTCAACTGTGAGAAAGGAATCTAAATACAAAAACCAGAAAATCACGATTGTATGATTTTTAATTAATTAATAGCAGTTTTATTGCATGACATAAATATTTGATACATCAGAAAAGCAGAACTGAATATTTGGTAACAGAAACTTAGTTTGCATTACAGAATCATACGTTTCCTGTAGTTCTTGACGCAGGTTTGCACACACGTTGCAGCAGGGATTTTGGCCCACTCTCCCATCAGACCTTCTCCAGATCCTTCAAGTTTCGGGGCTGTCGCCTGGGCATACGGAAATTTCGCGCCCTCCAAAGATTTTCTATTGGGTTCAGGTCTGGAGACTGGCTAGGCCACTCCAGGACCTTGAGATGGCTTCTTACGGAGCCACTCCCTTAGTTGCCGCCTGCTGTGTGGTTTCGGGTCGTTGTCATGCTGGAAGACCCAGGCCACGACCCATCTTCAATGCTCTTCTTGAGGGAAGGAGGTTGTTGGTCAAGATCTCGCAAATACATCGGCCCCATCCATCCTCCTTCAATACGGTGGCAGTCGTCCTGTCCCCTTTGCAGAAAAAGCATCCCCAAGAATGATGTTTCCACCTCCATGTGCTTCACAGGTTGGGATGGTGTTCTTGGGAGTTGTACTCATCGCTTCTATTCCTCCAAACACGGCGAGTTGGAGTTCTAGAGCAAAAAAGCTCTATTTTTGTCTCATCAGACCACATGACCTTCTCCCATTCCTCCTCTGGATCATCCAGATGGTCATTGGCAAACTTCAGACGGGCCTGGACATGCGCTGGCTTGGAGCAAGGGGACCTTGGGCGTGCGCCTGCAGGATTTTAATCCATGACGGCGTTAGTTAGTGTTACTAATGGTTTTCTTGAGACTGTGGTCCCAGCTCTCTTCAGGTCATTGACCAGGTCCTGCGTGTAGTTCTGGGCTGATCCCTCACATTCCTCATGCATCATTGATGCCCACGAGGTGAGATCTGCATGGAGCCCCAGGACCGAGGTGAATTGACCGTCATCTTGAACTTCTTCCTTTTCTAATAATTGTGCCAACAGTTGTTTGCCTTCTCACCAAGCTGCTGGCTATTGTCCTGTTAGCCCATCCCAGCCTTGTACAGGTCTACAATTTATTCCCTAATGTCCTTACACAGCTCTCTGGTCTTGGCATTGTGGAGAGGTTGGAGTCTGTTTGATTGAGTGTGTGACAGGTTCGTTTTATACAGGTAACGAGCTCAAACAGGTGCAGTTAATACAGGTAATGAGTGGAGGAAACAGGAAGCTTCTTAAAGAAAAACTAACAGGTCTGTGAGAGCCGGAATTCTTACTGGTTGGTAGGTGATCAAAAACTATATGTCATGCAATAAAATGCAAATTAATTACTTAAAAATCATACAATGTGATTTCTGGATTTTTGTTTTAGATTCCGTCTCTCACAGTTGAAGTGTCTATGATAAAAAGACAGACCTCTACATGCTTTGTAAGTAGGAAAACCTGCAAAATCGGCAGTGTATCAAATACTTGTTCTCCCCACTGTACTACATTTCTAATCAATGTTCTACAGTGAAAGTAATCTGCTGAGAGGGGTAACAAGTACACTGTAACACCAATGCAATGTAGAAACAGAAAATATTTATTAGGCCAAACATTACTGTTGTATACAGTAGCATACAACAAAACCATAAACATATGTAAACCAAAAGTATATTCTTTAGAATACAGAAGAACACAATTGTGTGTGTGGGGTCCCGGGGGGGGGCGAGTCCAGGAATTGGTAGGGGGGGCAGTCACCAGTGCTAAGCTATGCTTCATCTCTCTCCGGCCTGGGTCTGGCCACAATACTTCGTCCACATCACAGATGCCGTTTTCTCTTGCCAAAACATCGAGGAAGTATCTCCTAGCATGGCATATCCAACTTTGGACAGAGGCAACCTTCTATGTCCCCAAATGCGTCCTCCATTGCCTGGAGAAGCGGCATGCGGGCATAGGGTTGGCAATCATACACTTTCCAGCGCCAGGCTGAGAAGAATTCCTCTATGGGATTTAGAAAAGGTGAATATGGGGGTAGGTACAAAACTACAAATTGTGGATGGGTGGCAAACCAGTTTTGGACCAGAACAGCCCAGTGAAACTAACATTGTCCCATAAAACCACAAATCTAGCAGGCTCCTGATCTGAATCAGGGACAAGCATTGTGTAATTGCATCCAGAAAAGTGAGCATATGGCCGGTGTTGTACGGACCCAGTGTGGCATTGTGATGGAGGACCCCGTTTTGAGTGATGGCAGCACACATAGTTATATTACCCCCACGCTGTCCAGGGACATTGGTAATTGCCCTCTGTCCTATTACATTTCTGGCTTACAAATGTTTATGCAATACTATGCAGTCATACGTATTTTACAGTACATTACTGTAATGCTAAAATAGTCATTAGATAGTTGCATACCTGTTCTCATTTCTGAAGGTTCGAATTATGGACGCCACTGTAAATCGACTCAAGTTGGGCTGGACTCTCAGTCCAGCCTCTCTCATGGTCAAACCGTGGTTGATCACATGTGATCAACAAGTGTTGCCCTAATCTCATCAGAGATGGCTCCCCTTCCTTCTCTTCTTTGTCCTCTTCTTCCTCTTCCTCCTACTCCTTGGATTAGCTAACACAACGTGCCATTTGAACACAGGAGTGATGGTTGCTGATAATGGGCCTCTGTATGTCTATGTAGATATTCCATTAAAAATCAGCCGTTTCCAGCTACAACAGTCATTTACAACATTAACAATGTCTACACTGTATTTCTGATCAATTTGATGTTATTTTAATGGACAAAAAATGTGCTTTTCTTTCAAAAACAAGGACATTTCTAAGTGACCCCAAACTTTTGAATGGTAGTGTAGATTGTAGAGGCTGTTAACTCATGTAACAAATGTATGGGTCTTGTATGGGTCTCTGTATGGGATCCATTCAGAACAATGTATGTTCATGTCTGATGATTTTTACTTAAGCGTCTCTGCATACTTCTAAATAGTGTCAGCATACACACATGGTCTGATAATGACAATGGCTGTCAAGATTTGACATTGGCATCTCAGCCCATAGCCTAGTGGGAGTAGCTACGTGAGGAAACGTACAAGACTAAGCAGTGTTTGACGAGAGCAGAGGGACCAGTGGTTAGACACTCAATCAGAAGGGGACAGAAGGGGAACAAAACCTCTGGGGGTCACACACAGCAGCTGTTGTCTGTCGTTTTGATGTCCCACCAACCACATATACAGTACCAGTCAAAAGTTGTGACACATCTACTCATTCAAGGGTTTTTATATATTTTTACTATTTTCTACATTGTAGAATAATATTGAAGACATCAAAACTATGAAATAACACACATGGAATCATGCAGTAACCAAACAAGTGTAAAACAAATCAAAATATATTTTCAATTTGAGATTCTTCAAAATAGCCACCCTTTACCTTGATGACAGCTTTGCACACGCTTGGCATTCTCTCAACCAGCTTCACCTAGAATGTTTTTTCAACAGTTTAAAAGGAGTTCCAACATATGCTGAGCATTTGTTGGTTGCTTTTCCTTCACTCTGCGGTCCAGCTCATCCCGAACCATCTCAATTGGGTTGAGTTCGGGTGATTGTGGAGGCCAAGTCACCTGATGCAGCACTCCATCACTCTCTTTCTTGGTCGAATAGCCCTTACACAGCCTGGAGGTGTGTTGGGTCATTGTGCTGTTGAAAAACAAATGATAGTCCCACTAAGTGCAAACCAGAATGGATGGCGTATTAGTGCAGAATGCTGTGGTAGCCATGCTGGTTAAGTGTGCCTTGAATTCGAAATAAATCACTGACAGTGTCACCAGCTAAACACACCCACACCATCACACCTCCTCCTCCCCCATGATTCACGGGGGGAACCACACATGCGGAGATCATCCGTTCACCTACTCTGTGTCCCCCGGCGGTTGGAACCAAAAATCTGAAATTTGGACTCATCAGACCAAAGGACAGCTTTTCACTGGTCACATGTCCATTGCTCGTGTTTCTTGGCCAAAGCAAGTCTGTTCTTATTATTGGTGTCCTTTAGTAGTGGTTTCTTTGCAGCAATTCAACCATGAAGGCCCGATTCACACAGTCTCCTCTGAAAAGTTGATGTTGAGATGTGGCTGTTTCTTGAACTCTGTGAAGCATTAATTTGGGCTGGTAAACGTATAAACGTATCCTCTGCAGCAGAGGTAACTCTGGGTCTTCCTTTCCTGTGGCGGTCTTCATGAGAGTCAGTTTCATCATAGCTCTTTATGTTTTTTGCGACTGCACTTGAAGAAACTTTAAAAGTTCCGTATTTACTCACCTTCATGTCTTAAAGTAATGATGCACTGTCGTTTCTCTTTGCTTATTTGAGCTGTTCTTGCCATAATATGGACTTTTACCAAATAGGGCTATCTTCTGTATACCACCCCTACCTTTCAACACAACTGATTGGCTCAAAAGCAATAAGAAGGAAAGAAAATTTCACAAATTAACATTCAACAAGGACACCTGTTAATTGAAATGCATTCCAGGTGACTACCTTGAAGTTGTTTGAGAGAATGCCAAGAGTTGCTTAGCTGTCATCAAGGCAAAGGGTGGCTACTTTCAAGAATCTCAAATATAAAATTATTTTGATTTGTTTAACACTTTTTTGGTTACTACATGATTCCATATGTGTTATTCATAGTCTTGATGTCTCACTATTATTCTTCAATTTAGAAAATAGTAAAAATAAAAATCACTCACTCACTCACTCACTCACTCACTCACTCACTCACTCACTCACTCACTCACTCACTCACTCACACACACACACAAACACACACAGAGAGAAGAGAGTAGCTGGTAATGAGAAATGTTCAACCATTGACTAGGATTTTGGCCAGTGAATTAGTAGACACAATCAAATGAGAGAAGAAATTAGCAGCTTGCCCCAAGTGGTTGTCAAGTTGAGGATGGGGTTAGCTGAGGGGTAGTTATTGTCTGTCTGTGCTGCTCTACAAACCCATTGGATTTCTTCAAAACAAAATCAAACCTTCATTTGATACCCAAATGACCAAACCTCTCTTTGTTGTAGTACAAATACATCTGAAACAGACAGCTGCACATCCAAACACATTGAGCTACTCCTCTCTTCCCATCTTTTCCTATCTCTCTCATTGTAAACATAAATTTACCCGTCAGGAGAGAACGCTCTTTGATGTGGTGAAGTCTTTTGATGAGGTTAAATATATTTCCCAATCCAATCATAGACAAATGGAGCGAAGTATTTTCTTCCCTCGGAAAGTAAAGTGTACATAATTTACTACGCTACAACTAAGCAAACTTATGAAATAATGATATGGCTTCTGTTTAATGCAAGGCTGGGTTTTATTATTCTACCACAAATAAGAGAGACGAGAGCAGCGCGTGTCTTTAAGTGGTACATTTAAACAATTTTGTTTGCTTGTCTCTTGTCACTCAAATGGGGTCTTTAACACTCAAGGCTTTCAGGAAATTCCCCTGTGCCAAGCAAGCGACTACTCATGAGGAATATGATCAACCCTCACACTGTACTGTTTACTCTGGACTGAGAGAAAGTATATTAGCATGGATTTGCATACGTTGAATGTGTTTTTTTCTCTCCATTAATATTTATCTAAGACAAATTTGGCATCCATCCATATCTGGACATAAGAGACAGTTTCCATATTGTCCCTGTATTCTCAACTTAATGACTTTTACCAGGTCAGTAGTGAAGTGTGGGAAGTATGTGTGTGAGGGTGAGGTGGTAGATTCAATCCCTCATGCTGAGCATTGTCAAGTAAATGTAGGGTTTGTGAGTGTCCATGTGTGATAGCTGTGTAGGTGGTGGTTGCGTTTTTTGTCAAAGCCAAAATGTGTATATATGATATGTGTTTAAATGAGTGAATGGGTGGGTTTCCGACCAGTGCAGTCTAGTCTACGTAGCTACCATGAGGCCTCAGAATGACAGTAAAAGGGGGGAGCTGAGCCTGGCTGTGCTGCCACAGAGCCGCGGCGGGGCTAATCTCTTTGTGAAAATGCTGATATGCCTTGAGACTCCACATTAGGAGGCCATCCTCCCCTGTCATCAGGGCTTTAATTGCCACAGCCAGGTGCAAACAGCATGTAATCTTGTTTGTCAGCTCTGGCATTTTATTTCTAATTCCGTCCTTTTGACAAGCAATTTGGGAATAGAGACGGATTTGGAAGAGCAGGCTGCTGTACACTGGAGGGGTGGAGTCTGATTTGGGGGAGAGAGAGAGAGAGCGAGAGAGGGGGGAGACATAGAGAGAGAGAGAGTGTGTGTATGTGTGTGTGAGCATGCATGTGTGTGTGCATGTACGCTCCCTTCATCACTCCTGCTCTGCCTTGTGATCTATGTATCTGCCCAGCCCCAGTCTTGCCCTGAGGAATCCCTGGCTCAGTGAGTGCAGAAAATGACCCTCTTGTTCCTAGGCCTCATGAATAGAAAGCCCTTGCTTTGGCTCATCTGACTAGAACACTATAGGATGTGAAATTGGATCATTCCTTCGCCTGCTTTTCATGGACGTTCCCTCCAGGCTTCGTCTAAAGCTCACACAGACAACAACAAAAAACATCACAACAGCCAGCCAATAATAATACACAATACATATGCAGCGACAACAACATTGCATTGACGGAGGATTGACAGGCAGTGGTGTCACATCTCCAGCATCGAGATGTGAAGCAGATGACCGTAGCTGAGAGTTTAAATGAGGTCCCAGGTTGGAGAAGAATACCTTTGCTCCCACAATCCAACAGAGCTGGCCCACAGAGTCATGGGAGCTTGGTCCTGGTCGGGCTTGAGCTGCCCTCAATCCCCCTCCTATTGTCCCATTGTTGTAGCTGATAGAGTGTTTGGATACTCAGGTGCGCCTCCTCTTGTGGCTCACCACGCTCCTATGCCCTTCGGGTGCCCCCGACTCCCCGTCTCCATTTTTGCTATTGTCACATTGTTTAGCATAGGGAAAAGGTCCTTTGTGCAGAGGACCAGGAGGTATCTTTTGCTGTGCCTGTACAGAATGATGAGGGTGTTTTAGTAGCTGGAGTGCTTCCTCTGCCTTAGTATTCAAATGGAGGACACAGCCTTGGAGAGAGCAGCCTCAGAGATAGAGGGCACGTTTAACAAATGGATCTTTCAGAGGAAACCTGAGCTGATGTAGTTTACTCCATATGAGATGAGGAACATCCATGGAGACGAGAGTGGGAGCATGTGACAAAGAGAAGAAGAAAAGAACACCAAGCCACTGTGGCACACTGCTCCTGCATGTCTTATGACAACAGCACGGCTTTCTCCATACAACCAGCGACTGCACTGGAGGTGAACGGAAATTCATTTCTCAGTCTACGAAAACAAGAGGGGGGATTCAAATTGAATTGTGACAAAGAGCGCAAAAGCTCATGCTCCTGCTCACTTCACATACAGAACATTAGCTGTGACAATGGTGTGTGTGTGTGTGTGTGTGTGTGTGGTTGTGTGTGTGTGTGTGTGTGTGTGTGTGTGTGTGTGTGTGTGTGTGTGTGTGTGTGTGTGTGTGTGTGATCTCTCAGGGTGAAGGCAGGGTGCTTCATTTAATTTGAAAATACATTCTTCCATCTCAAAACTGTGGAGTATAATAAGATTTTTAATTAAGTCCCCTGCTTTATCATGTTTTACAAAGGAGACTGGGGGTGCCATCATGAATGCCCCACATTAATTAATTGTTTTGGAAACTTTTCAGTGCGCTTGATGATAGTGCTTTAATCTGCAATATGGGAAGAAATAGGGTATTTTTAATTCTAATGAGTTTTTCATTGGCTCACATGCACCACATCCCTGACCATACCCACAATTCCTCAATTATTGATGTTGTGGTGTTGGTTAATGTTGATTGTAGCCGTGTGGCTTTTTTCTCTGGGAGTGCAGAGTAGCAGTCTGCTGTCCCATGTGCAGTGAAGCAGTCAGCACAGCTCCTTATGGAGCAGAAGCAGCATAGAGCAGAGTGCTGTTTCCCCTCAGGGTAGGTAGAACTTATCACATGACTGACTGGAGCACCAGGGACATTCTGTACCAGAGGAGGAAGAGAGATAAGGAGAAACCGGCTGAGAAGGAAGACACTCTTCCCATGAGACTGACTGGTTTGGCTTGCCTGGACTACTGGGAATACGGTGAGTACTGGGGGCATGATGCTGTGACACATGTCTAAGGTGAACTTCTACTTCTTGGCTCTGCTACCCAGAGAGGTGATGCAATCAATGTCATCTTCCATTCAACATATTGTTTGTCATCTGAAAGTGTCAATCAGGCCTAATGTTATGTTCTTGAAGACTTGGATATTGGTTCACATATGGAAGGAGGGGGAGAACTAGGGAGTAAGTATTCTGAAACAGTGTCTGGGAGGAGGGGATATATGTACTTTTAAACCTCTGCTTGCCAATCTCTCAGCTAAGTGTATTTACTAATTCTGGTCCAACATTCAACTCCCACGCTCTCATAGATTGCCCAGCTATTACTTTCTACTATCTGGACCCCTCTTCTTCTCTGTCGACCACCACCTACAACTTCAGAGCAATGGACGTCCTTTCCTATTCCAGCTGTCCAACTTCACCCTTTATAGCCTCCATCTTGGGTCAATTCAAAATGCATGTCTTCCCACTGAGGTCCTCCACCCAGGAATCAAAACTTCTGAAGCTGGTTATTGATTGGTTTCTATTGAAGTCTATCGCATCTGGCTAGAGGCAGGTATTCTATGGTGTTTTGGTTATTGTAATAATTCTTCTTCACATTTGATCAAGGTTTTCTTTTGGATTCTGTCTGTCTTGCAAATGCCTTACATTTTTCAACAATGTTGTGTGTTATACGGTACATGGCTGGCAGTCAGTCAGTTTGATTAATGAGTACTATACATGGTCATTAAGTTACTGTCATTATTAATGTCACCTACTTTTATCATCTGGCCCTCAGTGAGCTATGTTCCCCTTTATATTTTGATCAGTGTCTCAGCTCTAGTGTCCTGGGGTCCCGGCATATTAGAAAACTCAACCAGACCAATGCTTTGGTTGGCTCGCCCTTTCATTTCTGAAGCGTACTAAGCGCATGCAGAGCAACTTTTCCTCCTTCTCCAGACGAGTCTCGAGGATGGTCTGAGCCCCCCTGCTACGCCACACTTATTCGTGCCAGAAAAAGGCAAACGCGATGGGTGCATTGTCCCTGTGACATCGAAGGCCAACACATAAAACGCTTTGGTGTCCGAGTCTGGTCTGCCTTCTCCTTCAGCCTGATTCTTGATCAGGCCCTTCCTTCCTTCAGCCAGAGGATGTGGGAGGCTGGCTGCAGTCCCACGGTGGCCAGCCTTGTCTTCATCCTGTATCCCCTTTAAGCCTGGCGTGCCGCTGAGACTACTGTTTTACTTTGTGCTGCCTATTTTAGCCATCCATCCATCCATGGATCCGTCCCTCCACCCGTCTGCCTGTGTGCCTGGCAGCTATGATACCCACAACTTCTGTTTGGTCTGGTTCAAAGCTCCAGCCTGGAAGTCCCATAGAGGGAGGGATAGGGTCGGAGGCTTGATGTCTGTGGAGACAAACTGATGGAGGGATTCTAATGAGACCAGTGGGGATGAAGGGGGATGCTAGCATGGCCTGCTATAGAGGAGAGGACAAGGTGTAGAAGAGAATGAGAAGTCGTCACGTCATAGAAAATGAAAGTGGAGGGAAGGAAGGACCGGGAAGATAGCTAGGTAGATGTATGGAGGGATCCATGCAGAGCCTCAGGAGGATTCAGGCAAGAACAGACAGGATTTGGGAAAACAAAACCCCACTGTGATTGAGATGAGTGGTGAAAAAACAATCAATCAAAGACTGAGGCTGTAAGTACATGGCATCATAGGCATCAGCACTCCTTTGTTCTCCCCCTACCTGGGCCCAAACAGGATGCATCCCTGGAAGAAGAAGGGCTAACGTCTACTACCTCATGGCAAGCAGCAGGTGATATCTGCACTCACAAAAACATGGGTGCATCCTGGTTCCATTAGAACACATGATTCAGTTATCTGAGGTTTCTGGACATGCAAACTTCTCTAAGGTAAGCTCTATTTCCCAATCAGAAATACTAAATGTAATTTTTGAACCCCTACTGATGTGATCATTACAAAGACAAAGATAATGTGTTGTAGTGTTGTAGGTGAGAATATAGCAGTTGATTACTAGGTGACATGACAGTACTGTACACTGAGTATACCAAACATTAGGAACACCTTCCTAATATTGCGTTGCACCCCCCACCCTTTTTTATTTGGCCTTAGCATTGAAAACGTTCCACAGGGATGCTTCCCACAGTTGTGTCAAGTTGGCTGGATGTCGTTTGGGCGGTGGACCACTCTTGAAACACAGGAAACTCTGGAGCGTGAAAAAACTATTAGCGTTGCAGTTGTTGACACAAACCGGTGCTCCTGGCACCTACTCCTATACCCCCTTCAAAGGCACTTAAATATTTTGTCTTGCTCATTCTTGCACACATACACAATCCATGTCTCAATTGTCTCAAGGTTTAAAAATCCTTCCTTAACCTGTCTCCTCCCCTACATCTACACTGGTTGAAGTGGATTTAACAAGTGACATCAATAAGAGATCATAGCTTTCACCTCGATTCGCCTGGTCAGGCTATGTCATGGAAATATACTCAGTGTATGTACAGTTGAAGTCGGAAGTTTACATACACTTAGGTTGGAGTCATTAAAACTCTTTTTTCAACCACTCCACAAATGTCTTGTTAACAAACTATAGTTTTGGCAAGTCGGTTAGGAAATCTACCTTGTGAATGATACAAGTAATTTCTCCAACAATTGTTTACAGACAGATTATTTCACTTATAATTCAATGTATCACAATTCCAGTGGGTCATAAGTTTACATACACTAAGTTGACTGTGCCTTTAAACAGCTTGGAAAATTATGTCATGGCTTTAGAAGCTTCTGATAGGCTAATTGACATAATTTGAGTCAAATGGATGTGTATCTGTGGATGTATTTCAAGGCCTACCTTCAAAGTCAGTGCCTCTTTGCTTGACATCATGGGAAAATCAAAATAAATCAGCTAAGACCTCAGAAGAAAATTGTAGACATCCACAAGTCTGGTTCATCATTGGGAGCAATTTCCAAACGCCTGAAGGTACCGCGTTTATCTGTACAAACAATAGTATGCAAGTATAAACACCATGGGACCACGCAGCCGTCCTACCGCTCAGGAAGGAGACGCGTTCTGTCTCCTAGAGATGAACATACTTTGGTGCGAAAAGTGCAAATCAATCCCAGAACAACAGCAAACGACCTTGTGATGTTGCAAGTGGAAACAGGTACAAAAGTAACCTGAAAGGCCGCTCAGCAAGGAAGAGGCCACTGCTCCAAAACCGCCATAAAAAAAGCCAGACTACGATTTGCAACTGCACATGGGGACAAAGATCGTACTTTTTGGAGAAATGTCCTCTTGTCTGATGAAACAAAAATAGAACTGTTTGGCCGTAATGACCATCGTTATGTTTGGAGGAAAAAGGGGGATGCTTGCAAGCCGAAGAACACCATACCAACTGTGAAGCGCGGGGGTGGCAGCATCATGTTGTGGGGGTGCTTTGCTGCAGGAGGGACTGGTGCACTTCACAAAATAGATGGCCATCATGAGGCAGGATAATTATGTGGATATATTGAAGCAACATCTCAAGACATCAGTCAGAAAGTTAAAGCTTGGTCGCAAATTAGTCTTCCAAATGGACAATGACCCCAAGCATACTTCCAAAGTTGTGACAAAATGTCTTAAGGACAACAAAGTCAAGGTATTGGAGTGGCCATCACAAAGCCCTGACCTCAACCCTATAGAAATGTGTGGGCAGAACTGAAAAAGCATGTGCGAGCAAGGAGGCCTACAAACCTGACTCAGTTACACCAGCTCTGTCAGGAGGAATGGGCCAAAATTCACCCAACTTATTGTGGGAAGCTTGTGGAAGGCTACCCAAAACATTTGACCAATGTTAAACAATTAAAAGCAATGCTACCAAATACTAATTGAGTGTATGTAAACCTCTGACCCACTGGGAATGTGATGAAAGAAATAAAAGCTGAAATAAATCATTCTCTCTACTATTATTCTGACATTTCACATTCTTAAAATAAAGTGGTGATTCTAACTGACCTAAAACATTTTTTTTTTACTGGGATTTAAAGTCAGGGATTGTGAAAAACTGAGACTAAAAGTATTTGGCCAAGGTGTATGTGTAGTATGTATGTATGTATGTATACTCATTACACAGTATGTGTGGGTTTATTTGTTAATACTTTGACTGAATTATGTTGTTTTGTTGTGCTGTGTCTTCCACTATTTCTGTGCATTTTACCTGCAGAGTGCATCCTACTCCCAAGGCCAAGAGATTATGGTGTTGATTTGAGAGTGTGAATTAATTAAGCTCCTACTGTCACGCCCTGGCCTTAGTATTCTTTGTTTTCTTTATTATTTTAGTTAGGTCAGGGTGTGACTTGGGGAATGTTTGTGTTTTGTCGTTTTGGGTGGTTATATGGTAAAGGGGGTGTTTGGGTTTAAGTGTATGAGTTTGTGTTGAGTGAATGTTTCTAGGTATGTCTATGGTTGAGTGAATGTTTCTAGGTTGTCTATGGTTGCCTGAGTGGTTCTCAATCAGAGAGATGTCTTTCATTTGTCTCTGATTGGGAGCCATATTTAAGGCAGCCATGGGCATCATGCATTTGTGGGTAATTTGTCTATGTTCTATGTTGCATGTGTGCACTAGTTCTTGCATAGCTTCACGTTCGTCTGTTTGTTGTTTTTGTTTCGTTTGTTCATCTTCAAAATAAAGAGAAGATGTATTTTTCACACACTGCGCCTTGGTCCTCTCTCTCTTATCAAGACGATCGTGACAGAATTACCCACCAGAATCGGACCAAGCGGCGTGTCAAGCGGCAACAGGACCCACCTACACAGGATTTCTGGACATGGGAGGACGAATTGGATGGTAAGGGACCTTGGGCTCAACCAGGAGAATATCGCCGCCCCAAAGCTGAGCTGGAGGCAGCGAAAGCAGAGAGGCGGCGATATGAAGAGGCAGCACGGAAGCAAGGCTGGAAGCCCGCGAGTACAACCCAAAATTTTCTTGGGGGGAGGCTAAGAGGTAGTGGGCCGAGGGCAGGTAGGAGACCTGCGCCCACTTCCCAGGCTAACCGTAGAGAGCGGGAGTACGGGCAGACACCTTGTTACGCAGTAGAGCGCACGGTGTCTCCTGTACGTGTTCATAGCCCGGTGCGGGTTATTCCACCTCCCCGCACTGGTAGGGCTAGATTGGGCATTGAGCCAGGTGYCATGAAGCCGGCTCAACGCRTCTGGYCWCCAGTGTGTCTCCTCGGGCCGGCWTACATGGCACCAGCCTTACGCATGGTGTCCCCGGTTCGCCTACATAGCCCGGTGCGGGTTATTCCACCTCCCCGCACTGGTCGGGCGACGGGGAGCATTCAACCAGGTAAGGTTGGGCAGGCTCGGTGCTCAAGGGAGCCAGTACGCCTGCACGGTCCGGTATTTCCGGCGCCACCTCCCCGCCCCAGTCCAGTTCCGCCAGTGCCTACACCACGCACCAGGCTTCCAGTGTGTCTCCAGAGCCCTGTTCCTCCTCCACGCACTCGCCCTATGGTGCGTGTCTCCAGCCCGGTACCACCAATTCCGGCACCACGCACCAATCCTCCTGTGCGTCTCCAGAGTCCTGTGCATCCTGTTGCTGCTCCCCGCACTAGCCCTGAGATGTGTGTCCCCAGCCCGGTACCACCAGTGCCGGCACCACGCACTAGGCCTAATGTGCGCCTCCAGGGTCCAGTATGCCCTGTTCCTTCTCCCCGCACTAGCCTGAAGGTGCGTGTCCTTAGCCCGGTACCTCCAGTTCCGGCACCACGCACCAGGCAAACAGTGCGCCTCAGCCGGCCAGAGTCTGCCGTCTGCCCAACGCCATCTGAGCTATCCATCTGCCTAGCGCCATCTGAGCCATCCGTCTGCATAGCGCCATCTGAGCCATCCGTCTGCCCAGCGCCATCTGATTCATCCGTCTGCCCAGCGCCATCTGAGCCATCCGTCTGCCCAGCGCCATCTGAGCCATCCGTCTGTCCCGAGCCGCCCGTCTGTCCCGAGCCGTCAGAGCCGTTCGTCAGTCAGAAGCCGCCAGCCAGCCAGGATCTTCCAGAGCCGCCAGTCAGCCAGGATCTACCAGAGACACCGAAGCGGATATTGACAATGGTGGAGTGGGGGCCACGTCCCGCACCCGAGCCGCCGCCATATTAAGGCCCACCCCGGACCCTCCCTTTATGTGTCAGGTTTTGCGGCCGGAGTCCGCACCTTTTGGGGGGGGGTACTGTCACGCCCTGGCCTTAGTATTCTTTGTTTTCTTTATTATTTTAGTTAGGTCAGGGTGTGACATGGGGAATGTTTGTGTTTTGTCGTTTTGGGTGGTTATATGGTAAAGGGGGTGTTGGGTTTAGTGTATGAGTTTTGTGTTGAGTGAATGTTTCTACGTATGTCTATGGTTGAGTGAATGTTTCTAGGTATGTCTATGGTTGCCTGAGTGGTTCTCAATCAGAGACAGATGTCTTTCATTTGTCTCTGATTGGGAGCCATATTTAAGGCAGCCATGGGCATCATGCATTTGTGGGTAATTGTCTATGTTCTATGTTGCATGTGTGCACTAGTTCTTGCATAGCTTCACGTTCGTCTGTTTGTTTTTGTTTCGTTTGTTCATCTTCAAAATAAAGAGAAGATGTATTTTTCACACGCTGAGCCTTGGTCCTCTCTCTCACCACAAGACGATCGTGACACCTACCACATTTGCAATCAATAAACAGCAAAGCCATCGACAGGATTTTACATCCATCCACCTCCTACTATCAAAACGTCCTCCCAAGCTCTGAGCTCAAGCTAACTTTTGGCAGTCAGAAGAAAATGACAATTTTTGGCATGTT
The DNA here is from genome assembly GCF_002910315.2 of Salvelinus sp. IW2-2015. Classification (NCBI taxonomy): domain Eukaryota; kingdom Metazoa; phylum Chordata; class Actinopteri; order Salmoniformes; family Salmonidae; genus Salvelinus; species Salvelinus sp. IW2-2015. The sequence continues at coordinate 21,049,196 of NC_036841.1, forward strand.
TATCTCAACTTATTCTAAGCAGGACTGGAGGGACCAGGAGCAGGGTTCTTCAGAATCAGAGATGGATTTATGTCATGATTGTCAATGATCTGTTCCCCTTCTCCCTCAGTCTGCAGTTAGTGAAGCTCAATTTGAAATCCTGGTTTTGGAACTGTCCGATAGACAGAGGTGTGTCCATATCTGCTGCAGGCCAGTCAATGAGGCATTGATTTAGAGAACCGGGCCTTTGTCTGAGATGCCCAAGTGATGTATGGGCCTCATCTTAAACAGGAACAGAATATTAAATAAAATACAAAGCAATTAAAATATGAAGGTATGGTTGCATGATCTGAAACTTTGGTTTTAGCACCATCTACCATATGGAATGAACTCTTGATAAGTGTGTGTATTTCCTGTTTACTTTTGATGTGTTTCATAATTTAGTACCATGATTGATTACGTTTATTCTCTAATAAGCAGAAACGAAAAAGTCCATATGCAGTTCGCATTTTTGATGCAAATAATTATCCTCAAAGACCTTAGTTGGTTATTAATGAATGCAACGTGACATAGACACTGGCTGTGTGTAGCAGAGACACACACCACGAACGATCCACCATTATTCTATTTTATTATCAGCCAGGTATTGAAATGCTGCCAATTAACTACAGATTTAATTTTCACTAATTCATGGCCAATACTTTATAGGATTTACCTGGACTGAGATGTGAACTGAATGTCAAATTAAATTCATAAAATACAAATATGATGAACAGCGCTCAAAATTGCCTTCCAAAGGCCGTCCCTGGCTGTCAAAGTGAGACGGTTTACTAAGCCATGTTTATTCAGGTTTGTTTAGGATGTATTTTTGTGTGTACGCTTAGATGTGGAGTTTATCAAGTCACAGCGAAATCAAAATTAAGCCAATTGGTGCGGCACCAGCTCAAAGCATTGGCTTGTTATTTCAACACTGGGTTAGCAGGAAACACTCCAACTCTCATTATTTCGGTCCTTTGTTTATTCTGGGTCAAAAATAGACACTGTTACGTGTTTCTGAAAAATGGGTAAATAATCTGTTGGGGATCTGCTATCTCCAGCACTATTGTATCAGTTGTGTTTGTGTTCCCGGTAGTGTTGGCTGGACTCGTAGAGATTAATCAGGCCAACACACAGTCCTCAGTGTGGCCTCAGGTTCTCTACTGGGACTTACTGCATTTTACAGATATCCTGCTTTCTCCTGACAAACCGTTACAGACAGGCTTCATTTAGTCCTTAGATTGATGAACAGGAGTGATGCTCATTGTCTAGTATTGTGTCATTATCATAGATCAATATTATTAGTTGTTGGCCACAGTCTGTGTTGTGCTCATTTGTTGACTCATTAGAAACAGAGATGCAATTTGTTGATCTTATTTCAATGGACCAGCAATAGTAACTCAGCCTTGTGTCTTCCATTATTTTCTCCCATGGGCATAGTGGTAAATGTGTCACCCCCATCCCCTCCTTTCTGTTCGCAGTGAGGGGCTGAATGTAGATTAAAGCTACTGTACAATGAGCAGCAGTTGATTGGGAAGAACCCTGGCTTCCATGTGATGGAATGGGCTTTAAATGATATAACCTGATGGATTAAGTCCCTCTATTCCTCTTATCGCCCTCAGCCGTGCACATTAGAGTAAGTGCCTTGATCATCCATGTGCGAACCCACAGGGGAAGGTGCAATACGCCGAGCATATTCCTAGCATCACATGAAACTCCATTTCACGGCCGGCTAACCTGATTGAAAGTAATAGGGGGGCCAGGACGTGATGAAGTGACATACCCAATAACTTTCATTACGTGTCTGTAACCTTGTCCCATCCAGCTAATTCATTTTCCTGTGGCAGTCATATGCCGTCAGTGTGGTGTGCTGCCTTGGCCAGAGAGAGAAACCTCCATTTCACCTCCCACTGTGGTGCCTGGGAATGAAAATATAACATTGGTCATAGCTGTCTTGGTGGAGTTTTCTTCGTGTGGACGATTTAGAACCAATATCGGTTTGCTTTGGAGACAGGGATTTGTCTATGGTCGCTGCCTCCTCACCCTTACATAAAACCTCTCCCTCTTCCTGATGAGTAGGGTTGCTCTGTCCCATTTCACTGTGATAGTCTAGCCATAAAACCAGCTCCTCTTCAAGGTCTTGATTTAGTTTCCCCCAAGGATGTAAACACTATACATTAGAACTTGTTCATCAATGGGCTTGTTTTCTTTAAGATTTTGTGGGTTTGAAAGAATTGGATGAATGAATAATACATCACAAGACCAGGTCCTAAGATGCCTTAAAAGAAAGTAACATGTTTTCTACCAGCACTAGACTTTATGGCCATGTTAACATTTCCACTGGTATCTCCAGTACCACAGAGTGGGAAGGTTGTGTGCCTGTCCTCTGTTGAGTCTTACCTCGAATGCTTGGAATATATTATAGCTTTATTGTATTTCTCATGTTATTGCAGCTATATTTTACTTTATTTTTCTTCCAAACCACAATTAAATCGGAGACTGTTACTTTTTCCACAGCATAACTCTCTCCAGTCTGGTGATCCATGCAGCCACAGACATGGAGGACAGCATATGAGCACCACCTAGTGTTGGCTTCCCAGAGAGGACAAACTCACTGCTCAAACAGGATTAGTGTTGGTAAATACAATTCTGGCAAACAAATTTCTTCACGATAGACGATAAAAAAACAGCAATTCCCCTGGCAGCTCACCAGAAACCACACAGAGGTCAGAGAGCTGTATGTGTCTGACGCAGTGACAGTATTTCAAAGGTCACCGGGGGGGTCTGTGATGAAAATCCGACAGACAACCTTGATTGCAGCAGAAAGACAAATGTGTGTCTGCATGTTAGTTGGCTCTTTCATAGCCATTTACATAGCTTGGGTTGCTTCATCCATTTTGGACTTGCCTCATGAGCTACGTTCAACTGTCGTACCCCATCAGAACCCAAAATATAAGCTTGTTTTACTGCAATGTTTGTAAACAAAGTAAATGTAACAAAGACTATAATTTTGATATCATGAATGGTCAGTTCTTGCATCTCTGTTTATGAATTTGTTAGTGGTTACATTTCTTCAGCCCCATGCCTCAGCATTTTGATAAAACGGGCAGGGATTACACTTTGTTATTGTTTAACCTCTTGACGCTAGGGGTCAGACTTTTATTTATTTTTATAAATAACGTTCCCAAGGTAAACTGACTATTTCTCAGGTGCAGATTGTAGAATATGCATATAATTTACAGATTAGGATAGAAAACCCTCCAAAGTTTCCAAAACTGTCAAAATATTGTCTGTGAGTATAACAAAACTGATTCTGCAGGCGAAAACCTGAGAAAATCTAACCCGGAGGTGATTTTTTTTTTGTTGGTGTGTTTCGTGTGTTGGTGTGTTTTTTTTGTTGGTGTGTTTTTTGTTGGTGTATTTTGAAAAATCTCGCTAATTTTTCAAAATAAAAGCCTGAAACTATGTCTAAAGCCTGGTCACAGCCTGAGGAAGCCATTGGAAAAGGAATCTGGTTGATACCCCTCTAAATGGAAGAAAGACGGGTGTCCTCTGATTAGTTCCTGCGTGCGAGAGGGTAGCTCTCCATTTTCTTTTTCTCTCTTATTGAATAGGTTATGGTCCGGTTGAAATATTATCGATTATGTTTGTTAAAAACAACCTGAGGATTGATTATAAAAAACATTTGACATGTTTCTACGACCATTACGGATACTTTTGGGAATTTTCGTCGAACAGAACGAGGCTTTGGTTTTCTGAACATAACGCTCAACCCAAATGGCGTTTTTTTGTTATAAAGGTCATATTTATCGAACAAAAATAAAATTTGTTGTGTAACTGGGAGTCTCGTGAGTGCAAACATCCGAAGATTATCAAAGGTAAGCGATTAATTTTATTGCTTTTCTGACTTTCGTGACCATGCTAATTTGGGGCTAGCTGTTCTAGTATTGATTGATACACTCATAAAAGCTTGGATTTCTTTCGCTGTAAAGCATATTTTCAAAATCTGACACGATAGGTGGATTAACAACAAGCTAAGCTGTGTTTTGGTATATTTCACTTGTGATTGCATGATTATAAATATTTTTAGTAATATTTTGCGCCCTGCAATTCAGCGGTTGTTTAGGAAAATGATCCCGTAAAAGGGATCCGTAGCGCAGAGAAGATAAACTGCTGATTGCCTCTTTAAAACAAGTGGTATTAGCACAAAACCTTTACCTGAGATGGCAATGAAAGTAGTATTCCATTAAATGCCATCGTTGTTGATTTTGGTTCTTTTATAACATTACCCCAGGGAATATTACCAGATCAGAAATGGTGCATTATAATGTTGTCATTATACTTATTACAGGTCTAATGTATTGTTTTGTCCTTATTGCAAAGAAAACTGCATCATTAACAAAGGTTTATGTTTCCTATAATGTACTGTATGTCTGTCATCGTTGACAAAAGCCAGAGTGAGGAAGGACTGTTTTCTCCACCTTCCTAGCTCACACTTCATTCCTCTTCCTTTTATCTATTGTGTTTTCATGTTAACGCTCAAAAATGTCTACATTTGTCACGTACAGAGTATTTCCTTAATGACAGCATTGCCTTTATGGAGCTGTTGCTCCTCTGTTTCCTCTCCTCCACTGATATCAGATTATATTGTGAATGAGTTCATTGCATCTCTCTGCCAGTGCCCTCGCTACCTCTTCCCGAACAGTGTCTAAACTACAGACAGCAGAGGAAAGTACAGACACCTCCACTATGGGGCTTTGTTTGGTTTCTGTGTACCTCTGAGACAGTAGCTAAAACCCACTGGTAATGAAAAAGAAATGTCCTAGATTTGGAGGGAAGGGGGCCGGGAAAGACTTAGACAGAATAAAGGGTATGTTTGACAATGGCATTCTGCTTCAGTTGGAGTAGCTCCACTTCTTTCTCCCCATCTCTTCTCTCCACATCTCCCAGCAGATGGAGATCCAGCCATGACATAGACTCATAAATCCCCTCTCTCCTCTACCCTGGTCCCAGACTAAGCGCCCAGCCTCCCCAATGGTAGTGGGCCTCTGTCTGTCACTGAGCTATGCCCCCCTCTCCCTTTAATAATAAGGCTTTAATAAGGTAGGGAAGTCATCGTGCCTCTTCATCACGCTCAGCCCCATGGTCCCGGCCAGATCACTGGGCTGTCTGCTAAGCGGCCCCTTGCAATGAGGGAGCGATGGAAGGGGGGCAGAGGGGCTGGGCTGGGAACGAGGCCTCAGCTATTTCAAGGCTTCCATGCGTCATGCTGTCCGGGGCCCGTCAACACATGGTCGTCTTTGCATTTGCCTGTCCTGAATAGGAATGGCTATTGTAACGCTCGTCTGATGAAGAATGAGGAGTGGACCAAAGCGCAGCGTGGTACGTGTTCATGATTTATATTTAACTCAGAACACTACGAACAAAAATAACAAGGAGACAAACGAACAGTTCTGTAAGGTAACCAAACTAAACAGAAAACAACTACCCACAAAACACAGGTGGGAAAAGGCTACCTAAGTATGGTTCTCAATCAGAGACAACAATAGACAGCTGCCTCTGATTGAGAACCACACCTGGCCAAACACACAGAAATAGAAAACATAGAAAGCCGGGATCCATGATAGCTGTCACGACAATAGGTAATTTTAGAAATTACTGATATCTATTGGTTACACTCAAACATGATGTCATTGGCAGTAGCAGATGATTGAAATGGGGTTTTATAGTCTTTACTTTACTTAAGAGTTCAGTGTGGTAGGCAAGAGCAACATGGATATGCTACTTATGCAGCTATTGTCTACTTTGGTGGTTGATTAGTGATCATAAATTCAGGCCAGATTCTTTCTCTCTCTTTCTTATTATTTCTATCCTTCCTCCTCTCCATCCCCCTGGCTGGTGTTTTGTCTCAGAGGAGGAAGGAATGTAAACACGCTCCAGGCCAGAGAGAAGGCCAACAGTTGCATGTCCAGAACATTGTGAATGGGGTGGCCAAAGTGGGACACAGACCGGGTTTAGGGGGAATATAACATTTTGATGATTTTTGTTACAAAGTTGATTTTTTTCAAAGTAATTATGATGGTTCAACGCATTAAATGCCTCAGCTTAGGTTTGGTACATTTCCCTGTTCAAATAAATCATACATACATTCCAAAAGTCTTCTTACAGTTTACATTCAATATTAGAATTGAGCATACATCAGTAAATTCACTTGAAAGTGAATTGTACTGTGACATTTTAGGGGGGAGTCTTTATTTTTTACGGAACCTTTTATGTTCCGCGCATGACTGGGAATGTTTTATGGGCTTCATAGTAAAGACATGTATTATTACATTTCAATGTGTCAGGAACACAACCAGTCATGATGTTTTAATCTGACTGTCAAACAAATCACTTCAAAAAGTACGTTAAGTCTATTCCAAAATAAGTCCAGCATCCGAACACAATTTTGGTGCACTGAAAAGGGAAATCTATTACAAACACCATAGGTGTAATGACCTTCAGCCTACAAAGTGGCGTGTATTCATGGATGCCAAGGAAAGCCAGGCTTCCCCAAATGTTTTGATAACTTTTCATTCGTGTATTTCTGTGTTTGTTCGCTCTGAGGCTTTCTTGGTGAGATTGATGAGTCTTGCTGCTGGTGCGCGTTTTGGTCAAAATTTCCATGGGGGAGCGAAGGTCAGAGAGAGCAAGCAGCGGATCATGTACCATTGTACTGCTGCTTTGTTCACATTTCCCATTCAGCTTTCATTTCTACGACTCAAAGGTCAAATCCTTTCAGAGGGAAAGCCGCATAATGACACATAAGAATCCATAATTGCCTCACATTCGAAGAAAAGAACACGGATCCTATTGGAGTTTTATTATAACTGGGAAGGAGAATAGTCTATTAAACAACGGAGGGGAAACTGATGAGATGAGATCATGTGACGAACGGTTAGTGGTAAGATGCTAGCGATACAAAGACACCCCATGTCAATAGCAAGCTCATTATTCTGCCTTGTCTGTGAACATTGTAGGAAAGGCAGAGGACTGGAGACTGAAGTCAAAAGCTCCCAGAGTAAATGACTGTAAATCAACTGCTTATTCCACTCATCTACTGGGGAGAGGAGAGTGGTGGGGGAGTGTGGGTGGTAGATGTTTGTCGCTTCAAAGGGTACGCGAAGGTTTTACATTTCACATCCCAAGTGACCTTTGGATGGTTGGTGTCAGAGGCTTTTGTCTCCTCTTTATTAATGTGGTGTGGGTTGGCTGAGTCTTGGTGGTAGGCTGGGGGTGGACTGGGTGTCAGCGGGCTGCCTGCTGGATGCCTGCCTCTCTGAACACTGTGCTAATTGAATTCACTAGACCTACTATCAGCGTGCCTAATGAGACAAAGTGGAAGTGAGGTCTGGGGCCTATCGACAACCCCCACCCCTACCAGCTCCCCTCCCCCATCCCTCACACACCAGGCAGTGCCTGGGGCAAACGCTTCACTCAGATCTGTCAGCATGGGGCTTGTGAAGAGGGCCACAGTCAAAGGCCTGGCACACAACAGCCACCCTGGAGCTCACCTGGGAGATCACAGCCGACGTGGTCTCTGGACAGGCCACTGCATGCTGCTGGAGAGGCTGAGGTGTGGAATCACTGTAGAATCAGAACAGAGCAGTCTTGTTATTAGTATTAATATCAAGCATTCGTTTTAATATTGTAACGGTCCTGACCTGTTTTATGGTGTTTTTGTATGTGTTTAGGTCAGGGCATGTGTTTTGGGTGGGCAGTCTATGTTATCTGTTTCTGTGTTGGTTTTTGGGTTGCCTGGTATGGCTCTTAATTAGAGGCAGGTGTTTGGCGTTCCTCTAATTAAGAGTCATATTTAGGTAGGCGTTGTCACAGTGTTCGTTGTGGGTGATTGTCTTCCGTGTTTGTGTTATGTTTGCACCATACGGAACTGTATACGGTTTGTTTCGGTTTATGTAGTCTGTTTCCTATTCGTGCGTTCTTCGTGTCTATGTAAGTTCTCATGTTTAGGTCAGTCTACGTCGTTTGTTATTTTGTATCATTTCAAGTGTAGTTCGTGTTCGTTTTTCGTCTTGTTAATAAATATGTATTCAAACTTCGCTGCGCCTTGGTTCCCTCAATACTCCTCCTTTTCCGAAGATTGGAGAGGAGGAGGATCGCCGTTACAGAATCACCCACCATTCCAGAGCCAAGCAGCGGAGTAAACGGAGTAAGGACAGGAAAGAAGGACAAGGACATGGGACGATATATTGGACGGAAAGGGTTGCTACACATGGGAGGAATCCTGGCTGGTAGGATCGCCTCCCATGGAACAGCGGAGGCACTGAGAGAAGCAGAGGCTACCGGAATTATGAGGGGACGCGTCTTGCACGGAAGCCCGAAAAGCCCGTGAGTAACACCCAAAAATTTCTTGGGGGCTAAGAGTAGTGGGCCAAGGGCAGGTAGGAACCTGCGCCCACTTCCCAGGCTTACCGTGGAGAGCGGAGTACGGGCAGGCGCCGTGTTACGCAGTAGAGCGCACGTGTCGCCTGTACGAGTGCATAGCCCAGTGCGGGTTATTCCACCTCCCCGCACTGTAGGGCTAGATTGGGTATTGAGCCAGTGTCATGAGGCCGGCTCAACGCGTCTGGTCTCCAGTGCGTCTCCTCGGGCCGCTTACATGCACCTGCCCTACGCATGGTTTCCCCGGTCCCTACATAGCCCGGTGCGGTTATTCCACCTCCCCGCACTGGTCGGGCAACCGGAGCATTCAACCAGGTAAGTTGGGCAGGCTCAATGCTCAAGAGAGCCAGTACGCCTGCACGGTCCGGTATTTCCGCGCCACCTCCCCGCCCCAGCCAGTACGAGTACCTACAGTGCCTACATTACGCACTAGGCTACCAGTGCGTCTCCTGAGCCCTGTTCCTCCTCCACGCACTCTCCCTTAGTGCGTGTATCTAGCCCGGTGCCTCCAGTTCCGGCACCACCACTAACCACCTGTGCGTCTCCAGAGCCCTGAACACACTGTATCTTCTCCCCTACTAATCCTGATGTGCTTGTCCTCAGGCCGGTGTCACCAGTGCCGGTACTCGCATCAGGTATAGAGTGGGCTTTGAGAATGCAGTGTGCCCTGTCCCTGCTCCCCGCACTAGTAGAAGGTGCTTATCCTTAGCCAGGTGCCTCCAGTTCCGGCACCACGCACCAGGTCTACAGTGCGCAGTATCGGCCAGAGCCATCCGTCTCACCAGCCCATCTTGAGCCATCCGTCTCCCCCCCATCTGAGCCATCCGTCTCCCCAGCGCCGTCTGAGCATCCGTCTGCAATGAGCCTGCAAAGCCGCCCGTCTGCCGTGAGCCTGCAAACCCCCCTCTGCCATGAGCCTACAGAGCCGTCCGCCAGACAGGAGCCGCTAGAGCCGCCCGCCAGACAGAGCCGCTAGAGCCGTCCGTCAGACAGGATCTGCCAGAGCCGCCAACCAGAACAGGACTCCAGAGCCGCCAACCAGACAGATCTGCCAGACCCCAACCAACAGATCTGCCAGACCCCAACCAGACAGATCTGCCAGAGCCGCCAACCAGACAGGATCTGCCAGAGCCCCAGCCAGACAGGATCTGCCAGAGCGTCAGCACCATGAGCTCCAGACCGTCACACCATGAGCGACAGAGCCGTCAGAGAGCCATGAGCGTCGAGAGCCGTCAGCCTGCCATGAGCGTCGAGAGCCGTCAGCCACCATGAGCGTCGAGAGCGCAGCCACCAGTCGAGACGTCGCCAGCCATGAGCGCAGAGCGTCAGCCACCATGAGCGCGAGAGCCGTCAGCCTGCCATGAGCTGCAGAGCCGTCAGCCAGCCATGAGCCAGAAGCCGTCAGTCAGCCATGAGCTGCCCTTCAGCCAGAAACGGCTATTTACCCAGAACTGCCCCTCAGTCCAGAGCTGTCTCTCTGTCCGGAGCTGCCTTTCAGTCCGGAGTTGCCCCTCTATCATTATCTCCCTCTCTATCTTGATCTACCTCTATATTCTTATCTATCCCTCTGTCTTGATCTATCTCTCTGTCTCGCTGTGTCTCTATTAGTGATGATACTAAGAAGATTTTGTGGGGGTAAAAGGAGGTGGACATTCTTAGAGGGAGATGGAAGCTAGGATGGACTATTGTGGTGTGGGGACAGCGTCCAGAGCCGGACCACCACCGTGGTCAACTGCCCACCCAGACCCTCCCCTGGACTTTGTGCTGGGCGCCCGGCGTTCGCACCTTGAGGGGGGTTCTGTAACGGTCCTGACCTGTTTTATGTGTTTTTGTTGTGTTTAGGTCAGGGCATGTTTTTGGGTGGCAGTCTATGTTATCTGTTTCTGTGTTGGTTTTGGGTTGCCTGGTATGGCTCTTAATAGAGCAGTGTTTGGCGTTCCTCTAATTAAGAGTCATATTTAGGTAGCGTTGTCACATGTTCTTGTGGGTGATTGTCTTCCGTGTTTGTGTTATGTTTGCACCATACGGAACTGTATACGTTTGTTTCGGTTTATGTAGTCTGTTTCCTATTCGTGCGTTCTTCGTGTCTATGTAATTCTCATGTTTAGTCAGTCTACGTCGTTTATTTTGTATCATTTCAAGTGTAGTTCTGTTCGTTTTCTCTTGTTAATAAATATGTATTCAAACTTCGCTGCGCCTTGGTTCCCTCAATACTCCTCCTTTTCCGAAGATGGAGAGGAGGAGGATCGCCGTTACAAATATAAGCATCTACAGCAGAAGCAGCCACAACAGTCATCCCCATAATCAACATCAGAATCATTGTCAGTATCACTAGCAGCAACTACTGAAGGGGTGGAACATTTACATTTTTCACAACAAAAGTCAAAACTGATTATAAGAAAAATCTATGTCAGTTGATATATAGTATTTGCATGTATGTAAGTAGCACAAACATAATTTTTGGAGCTTTGTGTGATTGCCTAGTGAGCCCACACAGCATGAAAAGCAGCAGACCAAGCCTGATGAAAGCGATCCAGCAGCCCACACAAAGGAAGTGTCACGTAAAGTGTTCCTAAAATAAGAGAAACTGAACTAATTACGCTCTGTTGTTGTTTATATGTCATTTGTGCCTCCATGTTTTATTCATCAGGACGCCAGGCGGCTATGCCATTTCTTTTTTTCCTCTGTTAAATCTTATTTCAAACGGGACCGTTGAGCCATGGAAACTCGTTCCGAATCCCAATGAATGTGTTTCTCCATGGTGAAGGAATAAAATATATATCTTTGTGAGAGTGAAGCTTCGGCATGGCAAATAGATCGAGAGGGCTTTCTAAGTGTTACCTGACAATCACTGCCACACAGCAAGCCAGGCCATCTGAAGCCGCGGGTTAAAAAACTGGAAAGAGATGACTTGTTTTGGTACTAAGACACCTGGTTCAGAGTGCCTCCAGAGCACTAATTGCTCAAAACACTTTGATGTTTGATGTTATTCTGAGCAGGATGCTCCACCATCTTGACAGGCCAAACTTTAAAACATGTTGAGTCCCCAATTACAGAGAAATACAGGAAAGACAGAGTATTAATTGGCTAAGTCAATCTTCTATAGACACTATGGCTCTGGATGGCTTCCCTTGGTCCTCACATTATCTGGTAAGCTGTGCTTATTTATCAAGTGAGGCAAACAATGCTCAATAACTACCTGTAGGATCTCTCCCAGTTAATATGCCTGTCATATTCCCTGCAGACTGTGATATGTGTATGGTATGCACCAGCTTCCCTCCGGGAGTGATCAGAGTCGCTAGGGAATGTCTACCTGTTCGAGCAGCACCACATCAACACCCACCATAAGCTATAGTAAAGGTTACACGTGAATACTGGTAGTGTACATTTTGAAAATAAAAAGTAAGGAAAATTGCAATGTAAGGCATCTCTCCTACAGGTCTACAGAGGATAAGGTCAAACACATGGTATACATGCTCACAATAAACCAAACACACACTCTCCAGGTCTCAGAGCTCATATGAAACCTTTCTACTTTCCTCCACTGGGCTTTCATTAAGCATTTCTGAGCAGCCATCTGGCTGACTCTCAGTTGAAGGCTCTGCTCTGAGCCCAACACCTGATACTGGGATCACAAGGCCTGTCTCAGAGCATGTCTCAGTCCAAGAGAGAGAAGCATAAGAGAAAGATAGAGAGAACGAGACAGAGAACATGAGAGAGAGAGAGAGAGGATGAAAGAGAGAACTAGACAGAGAACAAGAGAGAGAATTAGAGAGAGAGAGAAAGGGATGTGGAGACTGGAGAGGGAAAGAGAGAGAGAGAACGAGAGAGAGAGAGAATGCATTAGAGAGAAAGAGAGAGCGAGAGAGCGCGAGAGCGAGATGTGAGACTGGAGAGGGAAAGAAATAGTGAGAGGACGAGAACGAGAAAGAGAATGAGAGAGCGAATGAGAGAGAGAGAGAACGAAAGAGAGAATGAGAGAGAGAACGAAAGAGAGATTGAGAGGGAACGAGAGAGAAAGAGAGAGAAAGAGAGATGGAGAAAGAGTGAGAAGTGAGGAACGAGAGAGAAAATGAGAGAGAGAGAAAGAGAGAGACTGAGAGCTACAGACCGAGAGAATGAGAGAGCGAATGAGAGAGAGCGACACAGAGCAAGAGAAAGAGAGACGAATGAGAGAGAGAAAGATGTACTCAGTAGGAGAGGATGTACTTAGAATAAGAAGTAAAGGAGAGAGGAGTGGGGCTTTAGAGTACATGTGCCCCAGGGAGGATAGTGTAAATTGCCCATTGTCTTCTTTCCATCAGGACATTCTTCTGGGGTAAACCTAGCCAAGCATTTTCTACCTGCAAAACCCACTTTGAAGGTGGGCAAAGCAAAGCCTCTATTGTGGGCGTTGAGTGGAGCTGCACCTCAGCACAATAAATCCCCTACTCAATGCTGTGGGTGTGTACCAGGCTTTAGTCTACGCATTATCCATTTTCTCTTTCCACTTGGCGTGACAAACTGACGGGCTAAATGCGGAAAGACAGTTTCACCTTGGATACACCTGCATACCTAGTCTGAGGTGATTGGCAAGGCTCTGTGACCAATATAACTTAAGGCTTGACTTAGCATTCCTTTATTCCCAGCAGAAGTGCGTGCACAGGGGAACAGGGTAAACAACAGTGCAGCTTTCTCGCCACAGGATCCACAGGGAAAATAACAAGCTTTATTCATCCCAAATGATCATCATAATGATAACCTCTAATTGTTTACCTGCAGAAGTACTCTTCTGGAGAGTGGAGGGGAAGAGGAGTTAATCGTGGGAAGCGATGGAGCTGGAGAAGGGAGGATTAGAGAAGGGGTCCTGAGCTCCTGACTGCTGAAACATAAGAAGGATTTTGTCTGATCAGAGAGAGCACTTAATTAAGCCTGGGGCAAGGTGGTAATCGATCTGTACCACAGAACAGTCATCTGGCGGTCTACTCTCCTTGCTCATCGCACTCTGATCACTTAGAGGAGCACAATCAGGTTCACGGACAAGACACACTAACACACACAAGATACACTAACACTCACCATCTGAACCCATCTCTTGGGAGATTCTGAACAAGAAAATGTTGCACTATGAGCAACAAGCCTTGAGAAAAGAGTAGGGTGATGCAAATTACAGCCACACAATGTAGGTGTAGGCCTATTTCTTGTACGCATTAATATGTGGAAGAAAATGTTCTACCTTTATCCACACACCTGCTTATGAAATGGCTTTTGTTATTTAATGGCTTGTCATTGTATAACAAATGAGAACACCGTTATTGAACTTGTACTTAGTTTTGTCTGCTTTCATTAATTAGGAGGAATTAACAAAAACCATTAAAAGTGTGGTTTAGTATTACCAGGATCCATTAATTAGTCTATCCTGGTGTTTTCTAAAGCACACTCAGCAATGCTAATTGGAACATAAAAGGTTTAATCAAAATAGCCCCTTTCTTTCTTGGAACACATTAAATATTTATTTTTCTCAATGTTTACTTGTGTTCCACTCCATGATGATAAAAAACATGGTGACCTAAATGCAACAGTCGTAAAGAAGCGTAATTATATGAATGTGTAATTCTCCTCGCTGCCTAAGGACTATGAATATTGCACTGCAAAATTGACTGTCTCTTTGTATTTCAAAGTTCTCATTAAAGAACTTCACATTGCCTATTTTCTCTATTTCTCATCTCTTGAACAAATAAGATGGTCGCAGAACAAACCCCAGGCTGATCCCCCACCCGTTGGCTTCATGATTTTGCTCATATGAAATCATAATGATGATAATTTATCAAGCAAGCCAAATCAGAGGAACACAGATGGTATCTACTACAGTAGTTATTTAAGGAACACGTTGAATGAGTGACAACAGAAAGTTTCCCCCCAGCTCTGTGGTAACTTCTGGTCCCTGTAGTAAAATTCAGTTTTACTCAGACCTCATCAACATTTTTAGTTAACTAGGCAAATCAGTTAAGAACAAATTCTTATTTTACAAACCCGGACGACGCTGGGCCAATTGTGCACCGCCCTATGGGACTCCCGATTACGGCCGCTTGTGATACAGCCCTTTGTCAATTTGTCTGTTTTTACACTGTGTATTTTTTTTAGCAACTGCAATCATCATTACCCCTAAAGTCCCCCTTTGGTGAGCCACTCCAAGCAGTGTCCCAACTCCCACTCCCCTCTGCCCTACCGCTCTCCCCTCTCCCTCGCTATCCCACCCACACAGTCTAATTTCAGAGCTGATGACTCTCAAATTGATTACGGTCGGTGCTGATCAACCATTGAGAGGAAGGAGGGGAACCCATCTCATAATTGCCCTGAAATTTTACGCATAATAAATATTAATGTGTGTACTCTTCCCAGAGCTCTCTGTTCGGGGTAAAGTGGCTGTGCACACGTAGGCAAACAGGCACACTCCACATGTCAAGAGGACGCAAGGCCCGCTTCTAGACACGAGTTAGCAGCACAAGCCGAAACCTGTTCTGTTCTGCTGGCGTCAAGGGCATCCATATTGAGTCTGGTTGTCTTCTCCCCCACAACCCTTGGAGATCAAACAATCTCCTTCTGTCTGTTGAGAGGCCAGCATGGCTTGTTAACATCTGATTCTCACACCAACACCAGACAGAGACACAAGGCTACAAGTTTTCATACAAACAGTATGCTGGTAGAAATGAGCAGTGACTGGGTGAAGATGGACAAAAGCCATATCAATGGTATGGTTTTGAATGTGTCCTTGGACTCCAGGATGCTATTGGAAGGTCTTACACACATTATTGTACTGGGACTTGCTTTACAAAGAAACAGACATGCATTGTAAATGGCTGTTATACAATATTGGTTGAATACAAATTGCATGGCTTGTGGATGGAAAATATATATCTGTGAGATGAAACTCAATATTAGGTATGTGTTCCTAATGTTTTGTACACTCACTGTATGCTCTGCTTTTCTTCTGTTATTTTATTCCACGGAGGAAGCCCTATGATTTCTAGATACTGTACTTGGTGTCCAAGGTGAAATTTGTATTTACATAATCTCTCACAGATAGATATTTTCCATCCACAAGCCATGCAATTTGTATTCAACCAATATTGTATTACAGCCATTTTCAATGCATGTCTGTTTCTTTGTAAAGCAAGTCCCTGTACAATAATGTGTCTAACACCTTCAAATAGACTGTACTGAAGAACAGCCTCAATTTGTTGGGGTATGGACTCTACATGGTGTCGAAAGCATTCGACAGGGATGCTGTCCCATGTTGACTCCAATGCTCCAACATACAGTTGGCTGGATGTCCTTTGGGGGGTAGACTATTCTTGATACACACAGGAAACTGTTGATTGTGAAAAACCCAGCAGTGGTGCAGTTCTTGACACACTCAAAACGGTGTGAGTACTACCATACCCCGTTGAAAGGCACTTAAATATTGTGTCTTACACATTCACCCTCTGAAAAACGCACATACAAGGCTCAAATCCATGACTCAACTGTCTCAAAGCTTAAAAATACATTTTAACCTGTCTCCTCCCTTTCATCCACACTGACTGAAGTGGATTTAACAAGTGACATCAACAAGGGATCATAGCTTTCACCTGGTCGGTCCATATTTTTTACATTTATTTAACTAGTCAAGTCAGTTAAATGATGGCCTAGGAACAGTGGGTTAACTGCCTTGTTCAGGGGCAGAACGACAGATTTGTACCTTGTCAGCTCAGGGATTCGATCTTGCAACCTTTCGGTTACTAGTCCAGCGCTCTAACTACTAGGCTACCCTGTCGCCCCATATCATGGAAAGAGCAGGTGTTGTTAATGTTTTTTACACTTAGTGTATATCAAGTATGAAATTCATAATGCACACAAAAAACATGCAGTTGCTGTTTAATCATGTGGGCTCCACATGATTTCTTTATTTTCAAGTCACTGGATTCATTGTTCAGCGTTAGAGAGCTATACAGTTTGAGAAATAGAGTTGCAACTGGGAGGTTATTGAATAATTGCCCAGAGAATTTGTCAACCTGTGTACCTTATACTTATCAAGGTTGAGTAATATTTTCTGACAGTACAACCAATGTATAAAGAATACCAAATACAAACAATCGTCAAGCAACAGAAAATAGAGAAAATCCTCAGCATCTTCATTTGTCACTGTTGTGATGAAAGCAAGGAGTAATTCATGCAATTCTGGAAAAGGCAATTAAATGTGGGGAAAAGCTTCGAGCAACACTAAAGCATTAAAATGTTGTTTGTTTTTTTACCAAAATAAATAACTCCCTAAATATGTTTGGTTTAGTTTTTTTACTTACAAGACCTTGTTGTATTTTTCATTTGATTTCCAAAGTACTAACTTTTTTGGTATGCCAGTCAAAAGTTTGGACACACCCACTCATTCAAGTTAATATTTTTTTTTTACTATTTTCTACATTGTAGAATAATAGTGAAGACATCAAAACTATGAAATAACACATCTGGAATCATGTAGTAACCCAAAAAGTTTTAAACAAAACAACATATATTTTATATTTATATTTGAGATTCTTCAAAGTACAGTAGCCACCCTTTGCCTTGATGACAGCTTTAAATAATCTTGGCATTCTCTCAACCAGCTTCACCTCGAATGCATTTCCAACAGTCTTGAAGGAGTTCCCACATACACTACTGTTCAAAAGTTTGGGGTCACTTAGAAATGTCCTTGTTTTCCATGATAACATACATGAAATGAGTTGCAAAATGAATAGGACATATAGTCAAGACGTTGACAAGGTTATAAATAATGATTTTTCATTTAAATAATTATTGTGTCCTTCAAACTTTGCTTTCGTCAATTACAGCCTTGCAGACTTTTGGGATTCTAGTTGTCAATTTGTTGAGGTAATCTGAACAGATTTCACCCCATGCTTCCTGAAGCACCTCCCACAAGTTGGATTGGCTTGATGGGCACTTCTTACGTACCATATGGTCAAGCTGCTCCCACAACAGCTCAATAAGGTTGAGATCCGGTGAATGTGCTGGCCACTCCATTATATGAACCAGCTGACTGCTTCTTCACTAAATAGTTCTTGCATATTTTGGAGCTGTGATTTGGGTCATTGTCCTGTTGTAGGAGGAAATTGACTCCAAATAAGCGCAGTACACAGGGTATGACATGTCATTGCAAAATGGAGTGATAGTCTTCCTCCTTCAAGAACCCTTTTACCCTGTACAAATCTCCCACTTTATCACCACCAAAGCACTACCAAACCATCGCATTGCCTCCACCATGCTTGACAGGTGGCACTCCTCCAGCATATTTTCCTTTTTTCTGCGTCTCACGAATGTTCTTCTTTGTGATCGTGACACCTCAACCTTAGATTCGTCTGTCATAACACTTTTTTTCCAATCTTCCTCTGTCCAGTTTCTGTTCTTTTGCCCATCTTAATCTTTTATTTTTATTGGCCAGTCTGAGATATGGCTTTTTCTTTGCAACTCTGCCTAGAAGGCCAGCATCCTGGAGTCCCCACTTCACAGTTTATGTTGAGACTGGTGTGTTGCGGGTACTATTTAATGAAGCTGCCAGTTGAGGACTTGTGAGGTGTCTGTTTCTTAAACTAGACACTAATGTACTTGTCCTGTTGATCAGTTGTACACCGGGGCCTCCCACTCCTCTTTTTATTCTGGTTAGAGCCAGTTTGCTCTGTTCTGTTTAGGGAGTAGTACACAGCCTTGTACGAGATCTTCAGTTTCTTGGCAATTTCTCACATGGAATAGCCTTCATTTCTCAGAACAGGTATAGACTGACGAGTTTCAGAAGAAAGTTATTTGTTTCTGGCCATTCTGAGCATGTAATCAAACCAACAAATGCTGATGCTCCAGATATTCAACTAGTCTAAAGAGGCCAGTTTTTAAATCAGGACAACAGTTTTTAGCTGTGCTAACATAATTGCAAAAGGGTTATCTAATGATCAATTAGCCTTTTAAAATTATCAACTTGGATTAGCTAACACAACGTGCCATTTGAACACAGGAGTGATGGTTGCTGATAATGGGCCTCTGTATGTCTATGTAGATATTCCATTAAAAATCTGCCATTTCCAGTTATAATAGTCATTTACAACATTAACAATGTCTACACTGTATTTCTGATCAATTTGATGTTATTTTAATGGACAAAATTTTTGCTTTTCTTTCAAAAACAAGGACATTTCTAAGTGACCCCAAACTTTTTAACAGTAGTGTATATCTAGCACCATCTCAATGGGGTTGAGGTCAGGTGATTGTGGAGACTAGGTCATCGGATGCAGCACTCCATCACTCTCCTTCTTGGTCAAATAGCCCTTACACAGCCTGGAGGTGTGTTGTGTCATTGTCCTGTTGTTAAACAAATGACAGTCCCACTAAGCGCAAACCAGATGGGATGGCGTATCGCTGCAGAATGCTGTGGTAGCCAATCTGGTTAAGTGTGCCTTGAATTCTAAATAAATCACAGACAGTGTCAACAGGAAAGCACCCCCACACCATCAAACCTCCTGCTCCATGCTTCACGGTGGGAACCACACATGCAGAGATAATCCGTTCACCTACTCTGCATCACAGAGACGGTTGGAACCAAAAAACAGACCAAAGGACAGATTTCCACCGGTCTAATGTCCATTGCTCGTGTTTATGGCCCAAGCAAGTCTCCTCTTATTATTGGTGTACTTTAGTAGGGGTTTCTTCGCTGCAATTTGACCATGAAGGCCTGATTCACACAGTCTCCTCTGAACAGTTGATGTTGAGATGTGTTTTTTACTTGAACTCTGTCAAGCATTTATCTGGGCTGCAATTTCTGAGGCTGCTAACTCTAATGAACGTGTCCTCTGCAGCAGAAGTAACTCTGGGTCTTCCTCTCCTGTGGCTGTCCTCATGAGAGCCATTTTCATCATAACGCTTGATGGTTTTTGCGACTGCACTTTAAGAAACTTTCAAAGTTCTTGAAATGTTCCAGATTGACTAACCTTCAGGTCTTAAAGTAATAAGTCATTTCTCTTATCTTATTTGAGCTGTTCTTGACATAATACGGACTTGGTCTTTTACCAAATAGGGCTATCTTCTGTATATCAACCCTACCATGTTACAACACAACTGATTAACTCAAACGCATTAAGGCCAGGCACCACAGGCAAAAATTGTGATTTTGCTTCCATCTGTCAATTTTCAGATTTTGGGATATTTTGCAACTATAACTTCCATACTTACATAAAATGCACAAATGAATTGGCAATAATGTATATTAATACTTTATTTGTATAATTTTATCCAAACTCCAGCAACTACACCTACCATAAATCCCTTTCTTGAAAGCATGTTTCATGTAGTACTTAAACCGCTAACCCTAACCCTAGCCCTAGCTTATTAACTCTCCATGTTGAATCATATATCATTCAACAGCTTGTTTTCCGGAGCATATCGTTAGCTATTCCATACATGGCTACATCCTTTGTAGACGTAGTGCTTCGTGCTGAAAGATTAGTAATTTCCTGACATCCGATTGGTTACTGGCATTTAAAGGCCCTTTCCGGCAACCTGATTGGTTAAAATGCCTCACGTGCCGCGCAGCATTTCTTTGTCTCTCAGCGTAAAGAGAGACAAAATGAGAAAATCTCGAAGAATATACCTACAGTATGTGAATAAAATTAGGCGATCTGTCAGCCAATGTGAGAAAAGCAGTGAATGAAACAAAAAAATTGCCTGATCTGCCGATTGAGGCAGTGGCAGTACAGGTAGAGGAGGAAAAGGAGGTAGCCCACAGAAACGCGTTGAGATGCAAATTAGTTGAGATGAAGACGACAACTAGCAGCGATCAACCAGACAGCAGCCAGCCAACAGTGGCTTTTATTCCACGTCTTAAATAAACCAACTTGTACATGATTTGAGTTGCCCCAAGTGTCTAAACACTGGACTGAAAATCACCAACCAGTGATTCTGTAATTCTCTCATGATAGAATGTGCAGACTGTGAAGGTGATCGTGATGCATTTAGGAGGGGTGTCTACACTTCCTCCAGGCTGCAGGAATGCTCCAGTGGAGATGTGTCATTTTATATAAATGTGAGGATGGTTCTTCTAGCCCACGAACATGTACTTGGTTATGCAGCTCTAAAGCAAATAAGCAAAGTCCTAGGGATTCCTTCCTTGCTTATCCAGCTCATATTAGAGACACAACAGGAGAGTGACAGGTCAATTAAAAAGTTAGAGTAGCACATTATTGTCAAGTGACTTGCTGTGTATAAATAATATTCATTTCCTTGCTCCACCGAATGTATTCAAAGTTAACAAAACAGAGTGACAGGAAAACATAACTCTACAATGAGACTGGCACATAGGCCTACAGTGTCATAGGGCTGTAGCCTAATGTGATTAGTAAGAAATTAGCCTTACATAAAGTAAATACATGCTGATATGCTAATATTTACATAGGGTAACATGCTGATATTTAGTCCTGCAGTTATCTCTGTAATGTCAACAGACATAATAAGTATTTTTCCCCCCCACTTTAGTTGCAGAGATTCAGAGAGGGCTACAGTCAATGGAGAACGCTGAAAAGCTAATTAGAAGAGTATACGCAGATATAGACCCAGACATAGCGGAGATGCTTAAGGAGGATGAGGATGCCATCATAGACATTCATGTATCCTTCAATGACACATGGCACAAGAGAGGATTCACTTCCAACTACGGGATAGGTGTGTGCATTGGTGCTGGTACCAGTGAGCCATAGAAAATGATGAAGATCCACACAGTCACAAACACCTTGGAGGCCATATATTTTTTTAATAGAGAGGTTGCGCAGAAAATGGAACCAGTATATGATAGTATGTCAAATGATAACATCCTCAAAAGAATGTAGCACGGAAGAACTCAGAATGCAAATGAATGTCTGAACTCTGTAATATGGTCGCGATGCCCAAAAACTGTCTTTGTGGGAAAAAGCCACATTGACGGAGAAGCCAGTATGGTAGTAGCAATGAGGGAGCCACTGCTATAACAAATGTGAGGAGCAAATTATGGTTTGACGGCACTTTGGTGACACTGGAGCGATTGGAGAGGAAATGTGAGAGCTGATTCTGCTTCAATGGAGTGTGCCAAGCGTAGGTGCAGGTCCCATGACACGGTCAAGAAAGTAAAGTGTCACCAGCAACAACTCAAAGAGGGTCTTACATATGGGGCAGGGATAACTGATTAATGTTCTGCACATTTCAACAGCCATACAAAATCCTTGTACAGTATGTGACAAATTGAGCAAAGTGATATGAGAATTTGACCAGTATTCAAAGCATACGCTCTATTACTTGAAACAAATGTATTTAACATGCTAATGTATTTGTAAAAAGTACACTACCATTCAACAGTTTGGGGTCACTTAGAAATGTTCTTGTTTTTGAAAGAAAAGCACATTAAACACATTTCTGTCCATTAAAATAACATAAAATGTATCAGAAATACAGTGTAGACATTGTTAACGTTGTAAATGACTATTGTAGCTGGAAACGGTTGATTTTTAATAGAAAATCTACATAGGCGTACAGAGGCCCATTATCAGCAACCACCATTGAATCACTCCTGTGTTCCAATGGCACGTTGTGTTAGCTAATCTAAGTTTATAATTTTAAAAGGATAATTGATCATTAGAAAACCTTTTTGCAATTATGTTAGCACACCTGAAAACTGCTGTCCTGATTAAATAAGCAATAAAACTGGCCTTCTTTAGACTAGTTGAGTATCTGGATCAGCATTTGTGGGTTCGATTACAGGCTCAAAATGGCTAGAAACAAAGCACTTCTGAAACTCATCAGTCTGTTCTTGTTCTGAGAAATGAAGGCTACTCCATGCGAGAAATTGTCAAGAAACTGAAGATCTCGTACAACGCTGTGAACTACTCCCTTCACAGAACAGCCTTTTGGAATTATGCTAGCACAGCTGAAAACTGTTATCCTGATTAAAGAAGAAATAAAACACGGCAAACTGGCTCTAACCAGAATAGGAAAAGGAGTGGGAGGCCCCGGTGCACAACTGAGCAAGAGGAAAAGTACAATAGAGTATCTAGTTTGAGAAACAGATGCCTCACAAGTCCTCAACTGGCAGCTTCATTAAATAGTACCCGCAAAACACAAGTCTCAACATCAACAGTGAAGAGGTGACTCCGGGATGCTGGCCTTCTAGGCAGAGTTGTAAGGATAAAGCCATATCTCAGACTGGCCAATAAAAAGAAAAGATTAAGATGGGCAAAAGAACACACACACTGGACAGAGGAAAGAAAGGAGGAAAGAAATTCCACAAATGAACTTTTAACAAGGCACACCTGTTAATTGAAATGCATTCCAGGTGACTACTTTGTGAAGCTGGTTGAGAAAATTCCAAAAGTGTGCAAATCTGTCATCAAGGCAAAGGATGGCTACTTTGAAGAATCTCAAATTTAAAACATTTGTCACTGGCCTACACACAATACCCCATAAAGTCAAAGTAGAATTATGTTTTTCAAAATGTTTACAAATTACAAAAAAATGAAAAGCTGAATTGTCTTGAGTCAATAAGTATTTAACCCCTTTGTTATGGCAAGCCTAAATACGTTCAGGAGTAAATGTGCTTAACAAGTCACATAATAGGTTCCATGGACTCACTCTGTGTGCAATAATAGTGTTTAACATGATTTTTGAATGACTACCTCATCTATGTACCCCACACATGCAATTCTCTGTAAAAAATATTCCAAAACAGTGATCCTGTTTGCAACAATGCACTAAAGTAAAACTGCAAAAGCATTACCTTTTTGTCCTAAATACAAAGTGTTATGTTTGGGTTAAATCCAATGCAACACATTACTGAGTACTGCTCTCCATATTTTCAAGCATAGTGGAGGCTGCATCATGTTATGGCTATGCTCGTAATCGTTAAGGACTGGGAGTGTTTTAGGATAAAAAAATATATGGAATGGAGCTAAGCACAGGCAAAATCCTATAGGAAAACCTGGTTCAGTCTGATTTCCACTAGACACTGGGAGATGAATTCACCCATCAGCAGGACAATAGCCTAAAACACAAGGCCAAATCCACTCTGGAGTTGCTTACCGGGAAGACAGAAAATGTTCCTGAGTGGCGCAGTTACAGTTATGACTTTAATCTGCTTGAAAATCTATGGCAAGATCTGAAAATTGTTGTCTAGAGCTTGAAGAATTTTGAAAAGAATAATGGGCAAATGTTACACAATCCAGGTGTGGAAAGCTCTTAGAGACTTACACAGAAAGACTCACAGCTGTCATCGCTGACAAAGGTGATTCTAACATGTATTGACTCAGGGGGTTGAATGC
This sequence comes from Salvelinus sp. IW2-2015, assembly GCF_002910315.2. Lineage (NCBI taxonomy): Eukaryota > Metazoa > Chordata > Actinopteri > Salmoniformes > Salmonidae > Salvelinus > Salvelinus sp. IW2-2015. The sequence continues at coordinate 21,072,988 of NC_036841.1, forward strand.
TTATCTAATCAAGATATATTAGTGTTTTATTAAACCAAAACAAACAAAATCGATTTGATTTTTTGATTTTGACATTAAAGTATTTTGTGTAGATTGTTGACCAAAAATCTAAATTAAATATATTTGAATACCACAAAATTTGGAAAAAGTCAAGGGGTGTGAATACATTCTGAAGGCACTGTACATGCAGGGGATTAACGTAGTACTGTAAATGGAATGCTACAAGCTGATCTTGAGCATTGAAGTAGATTTTTTTTTCTGTAGATATTAATCCTAGAAAAAACAAAGAAAATGACAAATGTAATTCATAGGGCTGTCAGAGTTAATCAGTTAACTTATTGTAATTCTAGTGCACAATTATTATTTTTAAAGCTAACACATTCTCAATACACTGCAAACATCCCAAATACATAATCAACACAGCTAAAAACAACAATGCAATGTAAAAACAAGTTTACACTGAGACATCAGAAAGTTTGCTTTCTCAAATAATATTTTTTTTCTCATCATTAATTCAGAGAAAATCAATACATCTATGTTCTTGTAATGTTTTCGTAACACAAATCTTAAATTACAGTTTAATTTCATAGTCTAAAAACGCTTTCGCTTTTTTTTTAAGTCTAAAAATGCCACTCTTTCGAAGATCAGAAAAATTGGATCCACTAAAATGTGCATGACGCCAACTAAGGGGGTTTAATTTTCCAATCGACAGACAGGACAGATCACTTATTTTGATTCTCAGAATGGATTAACACATTTAATGGTGTGGGTTTTGGGGACCGTAATACTGTATGTAGGACACTCAGTAATCAGAGACAAAAATTGTATATGCCGGATTTAATGATGTCCTACGCCCACCTACGCTGGCTTTATTTCAACGGTATTAGTTTTATAAAGAAATATCCCCACTCTAAATGTGTGCTGCCAATGACAACCAAACAGAGTCATTACTGTAAGATGGGCAGCTCTGGCTGCTGGGGGAGACTGACTGGTTCTTCACCATAATAGAGTTTTCAGACATCTCCTTTACCATAGTATCTAGTAAATTGGTGTATTATGTGGTATCATTAGGGATATGGGAGAAATTTGAAGGAATCTCTCAACAACGAACAAATACACCAGACAAAGTCTCTGAAACAGATAAGGTCCTCTCTCATCTGAATTGAATCCGAAGTGACCAGCAGTGGTGTAAAGTACTTAAGTAAAAATACTTTAAATGTATACTTAAGTAGTTTTTGGGGGAATCTGTACTTTACTTTTTATATTTTTCACAACTTTAACTTTTACTACGCTGCAATCCTAAAGCAAATAATGTACTTTTTACTACTTACTACTTTACTACAAAAAATCCCTATCTTAGGTCAGTTAGATCACCACTTTATTTTAAGAATGTGAAATGTCAGAATAATAGTAGAGAGAAGGATTTATTTCAGCTTTAATTTCTTTCATCACATTCCCAGTGGGTCAGAAGTTTACATACACTCAATTAGTATTTGGTAGAATTGCCTTAAAATTGTTTAACTTGGGTCAAACGTTTTGGGTAGCCTTCCACAAGCTTCCCACAATAAGTTGGGTGAATTTTGGCCCATTCCTCCTGACAGAGCTGGTGTAACTGAGTCAGGTTTGTAGGCCTCCTTGCTCGCACATGCTTCTTCAGTTTGCCAACAATATTTCTATAGGATTGAGGTCAGGCTTTGTGATGGCCACTCCAATAGCTTGACTTTGTTATCCTTAAGCCATTTTGCCACAAATTTTGAAGTATGCTTAGGCATTGTCCATTTGGAAGCCCATTTGCGACCAAGCTTTAAACTTCCTGACTGATGTCTTGAGATGTTGCTTCAAATAATCCACATAATTGTCCTCCTCATGATGCCATTATTTTGTGAAGTGCACCAGTCCCTCCTGCAGCAAAGCACCCCCAGAACATAATGCTTCACGGTTGGGATGGTGTTCTTCGGCTTGCAAGGCTCCCAACATATCGATGGTCATTATGGCCAAACAGTTCTATTTTTGTTTCATCAGACCAGAGGACATTTCTCCGAAAAGGACGATCTTTGTTCCCATGTGCAGTTACAAACCGTAGTCTGGCTTTTATGGCAGTTTTGGAAAAGTGGCTTCTTCCTTGCTGAAAGGCCTTTATGTCGATATAGGACTCATTTTACTGTGGATATGGATACTTTTGTACCCGTTTCCTCCAGCATCTTCACAAGGTCCTTTGCTGTTGTTCTGGGATTGATTTGCACTTTTCGCACCGGAGTACATTCATCTCTAGGAGACAGGACGCGTCTCCATCCTGAGCGGTGTGACGGCTGCATGGTGCCATGGTGTTTATACTTGCGTACTATTGTTTGTACAGACGTGGTACCCTCAGGCATTTGGAAATTGCTCTCAGGGATGAGCCAGACTTGTGGAGGTCTACAATTTTTTTGAGGTCTGGCTGATTTATTTTGATTTCCCCATGATGTCAAGCAAAGAGGCACTGAATTTGAAGGTAGGCCTTGAAATACATCCACAGGTACACCTCCAATTGACTCAGCTTCTGATAGGCTAATTGACATCATTTTTCTGTAATTTTCCAAGTTGTTTAAAGGCACAGTCAACTTAGTGTATGTAAACGTCTGACCTACTTGAATTGTGATACAGTGAATTTTAGTGAAATAATCTGTCTAAACAATTCTTGAAAAGATTACTTGTGTCATGCACAATGTAGATGTCCTAACTGACTTTCCAAAACTATAGTTTGTTAACAAGAAATTTGTGGTGTGGTTGAAAAATGAGTTTTAATGACTCCAACCTAAGTGTATGTAAACTTCTGACTTCAACTGTATCTTTACTTTTACTCAATTATGATAATTGGGTACTTTTTCCATCAGAGTATGTTGGATGGTTAGGAACATATCCTCTTACCAAAAACCTATGCAAGACACTATCCGTTTGTCTCACTCATGGCCTGTTGAATCCTTGGTATCCTCAAAGATGGTAGTAGGAAGACCACTGTCCTGACATAATGAACATGATACAAGGTACTTTATACCCCTTCAGAGAGAATGTAGGATATGATCAATAATATTATGATGCATTTAATAAAACTCCTAGAAAGATATTGGATACATCCTTTTGCTAGCAGTAGGTATATTGCTAGTAGTGTTATTAGATTCAATAACTACAGATAGATTGGTTCTGTGTATTTTTAAATCTGTGTGTGTGTGTCTACAGTACTCAGTCTTGTAGGGTGGTGTGTGGGCAGTGCTGCTCTGGCCCGTCTGCTCTGGCCCGTCTGCTCTGGCCCTGTCTGCTCTCCCTGGGTGTCCCTCTGGAGTGTAAGGACCAGCAGGGCAGCATCACACACTGTGCCTCCATCTCCCAGGAGAAACTACTGGAATGGGTCATCCAACATGCCGAGCTCATCTACAGGCTCTGAGGAGTCCTGTACTCTGTGAGTACCACACAACTCCTACGTACTTCCTGCATTTCCAACATACCTCCTCTAACAGCACTCACAGAAGAAATGTGTTCATTCATATCTGTGTGCAGACTGTAAGCTTAGTGTTTCACATTATATGTGCCCTGTGTTTTGGGGAAGTACTACAGAAATAATTACCCTGCCAATCCCTTTGCTATATCCTCAACCAATACAACCAACACATTCTGGCTTCAAAGTAGTTCCCCAACTCTCCTCAGACAAAGAAGGATTAGAATCAAGACCATGCTGATAATTATATACTGTGCTGTGCATTCATATTGTGGTTTTCTGTAGCAGTAAAGCCCATACGGTTCCCTTCCATACTGAGAGTAGGGAACCAGCATCGGCTTTGAAATGGAAACATCATGTATCTCCTCATTATTGGAAAGACACTGCATTTTATTTTACCTTTTTTTAACTAGGCAAGTCAGTAAGGAAAACAGTATTATTTCCAATGACGGCCTTCCAAAAGGCCTCCTGCGGGGACAGGGGCTGGGATTAAAAATTATAATATAGAACAAAACACACATCACGACAAGAGAGACACCACAACACTACATAAAGAGAGACCTAAGACAACATAGCATGGTAGCAACACCACATGACAACAACACAACATGGCAGCAGCACAAAATAGTAGCAGCTCTAAACATGGTACAATCATTATTGGGCACAGACAACAGCACAAAGGCAAGAAGGTAGAGACAACAATACATCACGTGAAGCATCCACAACTGTCAGTAAGAGTTTCCATGATTGAGTCTTTGAATAAGAGATGAGATAGCTATACAGTTCTATCTCAGGTAGGGGGGAGTGAGCCCTAAGAGGGTTTTATAAATAAGCATCAACCAGTTGGTCTTGCGACGGATATACAGAGATGACCAGTTTACAGAGGAGTATAGAGTGCAGTGATGTGTCCTATAAGGAGCTTTGGTGGCAAATCTGATGGCCAAAGGGTCAAAATCATCTTGCCGCTCGATAGCACCCTTACCTGACGATCTATAAATTACGTCTCCGTAATCTAGCATGGGTAGGATGGTCATCTGAATCTGGGTTAGTTTGGCAGCTGGGGTGAAAGAGGAGTGATTACGAGAGGAAACCTAATCTAGATTTAACCTTAGCCTGCAGCTTTGATATGTGATGAGAGTAGGGCAGTGTACCATCTAGCCATACTTCCAAGTACTTCCATGAGGTGACTACCTCCAGCTCTAAACCCCCAGAGGTAGTAATCACACCGGTGGGGAGAGGGGCATTCTTCTTACCAAACCACATGACCTTTGTTTTGGAGGTGTTCCGAACAAGGTTAAGGACAAAGAAAGCTTGTTGCACACTAAGAAAGCTTTGTTGTAAAGTGATTAACACAAAATCCGGGGAGGGGCAAGCTGAGTATAAGACTGTATCATCTGCATATAAATGGTTGAGAGAGCTTCCTACTGCCTGAGCAATGTTGTTGATGTAAATTGAGAAGAGTGTGGGGCCTAGGATCGAGCCTTGGTGTATTCCCTTTGTGACAGGCCATGGCTGAGACAGCAGATGTTCAAATTGTATATACTGTACTCTTTGAGAGATAGTTAGCAAACCAGGCCAAAGACACTTCAGAGACACCAATACTCCTTAGCCGGCTCACAAGAATGGAATGATCTACCATATCAAATCAAGTCAATAAAAATAGCAGCACAACATTGCTTAGAATCAAGGGCAATGGTGACATAATTTAGGGCCTTTAAGGTTGCAGTAACATATCAATAACCTGAGCCAAAACCAGACTGCATACCATAGGGAATACTATAGACATCAAGAAAGCCAGTCAGTTGATTATTGACAAGTTTGTACAACACTTTTGATAAACAGGGCAAAATAGAAATTGGCCTATAACAGTTAGGATCAGCTTGATCTGCCCTTTTAAATAAAGGACATTTGGGTTGCACGTTATGTTCAGAAAACCAAAGCCTCGTTCCGTTCGACGAAAATTCCAAAAAGTATCCGTAATGGTCGTAGAAACATGTCAAATGTTTTTTATAATCAATCCTCAGGTTGTTTTTAACAAACATAATCGATAATATTTCAACCGGACCGTAACCTATTCAATAAGAGAGAAAAGGAAAATGGAGAGCTACCCCACTCGCGCGCAGGAACTATTCAGAGGACACCTGACTACTTTTGAAAAATCTCGCCCATTTTTCAAAATAAAAGCCTGACACTATGTCTAAAGCCTGGTCACAACCTGAGGAAGCCATTGGAAAAGGAATCTGGTGATACCCCTTTAAATGGAAGAAAGACGGGCCAGGAAACACAGATTTAAAAAAATAAAAATAAATTAGATTTCCTCAGGTTTTCGCCTGCAGAATCAGTTTTGTTATACTCACAGACAATATTTTGAGTGTTTTCTATCCTAATCTGTAAATGATATGCATATTCTACGATCTGGACCTGAGAAATAGTTTGTTTACCTTGGGAACGTTATTTAAATAAAATAAAAAATCTGACCCCTAGCGTCAAGAGGTTATTAAAAGGGTTAGAGATAGGCTTGGCAATGATGGGGGCTGCTAGGGGGCGCTGTTTTCACTTTGTAAAAAATCGTGCTCAAATTAAACTGCCTCGTACTCAATTCTTGCTCGTACAATATGCATATTATTATTACTATTGGATAGAAAACACTCTCTAGTTTCTAAAACCGTTTGAAYTATATMTGTGAGTAAAACAGAACTCATTTTGCAGCAAACTTCCTGTCAGGAAGTGAAAAATCTGAAATCGGGGGCTCTGTTCCAGGGCCATCCTATTAATTTGCCTGAAATCTATGGATCTACATGCACTGCATATGCCTTCCACTAGATGTCAATAGGCAGTGAGAGGTGGAATGGGGTGTATAGCTTGATCTGAGGCCGAAAAAGACCTCTTGGAATGACGTGACCACTTTTTCCTTTGTTCAGCAAGGCGCGAGAAGGAACCCTGGATTGCGTTCTGAAAAGCTTTCGTTATAGACGTTAGATATCTCCGGCTCTGATTTTATTTGATATATGTGTTAAAAACATCATAAAGTAGTTATTTTAAACCGAGTTATATCAGTTTATTGCGATTTTCGGAATTTTCTTTTCTTTGCRTTATGGTGAAGTTGGACACTCCTGCGCCACATGGCTAGCTTTGGTTGCTAATTCGACAGATGAAGAGGACATTCTACAACCAAACAACGATTATTCTGGACAAAGGACCCCTTGTACAAGATTCTGATGGAAGCTCATTAAAAGTAGGAACCATTTATGATGTTATTTCGTATTTCTGTCGAAAATGTGTAGTCGTATTTTTCGCCCTGATTTGGGCGCTGTCTCGCTATAACGTAAGCTGTACGTCGTACTAAAGTTATTTTAAAAAATCTAACACAGCGGTTGCATTAAGAACTAGTGTGTCTTTCATTTGCTGTCCAACATGTTTTTTTTAGTAAAGTTTATGATTAGTTATTTGATTAGATTAGGTGCCTCTCCAAGATTTCTCCGGACAGTTTTTTTGCATTTTGACTACGTATTCACATTGTAAAACCACGATTTGTGCCCGCTAAATATGCACATTTTCGAACAAACCATATATGTATTGTGTAATATGATGTTATAGGACTGTCATCTGATGAAGATTGTGAAGGTTAGCGAATAAATGTATATCTTTTGCTGTTTTTTTTGCTATCGCTACCGTTGCGTTGAATGAATGCTGTTGTATGGTTGGCTATTGTAGTAAGCTAATATAATGCTATATTGTGTTTTCGCTGTAAAACACTTAAAAAATCTGAAATATTGGCTGGATTCACAAGATGTTTGTCTTTCATTTGCTGTACACCATGTATTTTTCATAAATGTTTTATGATGAGTATTTAGGTATTTCATGTTGGTCTCTGTAGTTATTCTAGCTGCTTTGGTGAGATTTGTGATGGTGGCTGCAATGTAAAACTATGATTTATACCTGAAATATGCACATTTTTCGAACAAAACATATGCTATACAATAAATCTGTTATACGACTGTCATCTGATGAAGTTGTTTCTTGGTTAGTGACTATTTATATCTTTATTTGGTCGAATTTGTGATAGCTACCTATGCGGTAAAAAAATTGTGAAAATATGCGGTTGAGTCTTTTGCTATCGTGGTTAGCTAATAGAAATACATATTGTGTTTTCGCTGTAAAACATTTTAAAAATCGGAAATGATGGCTGGATTCACAAGATGTGCATCTTTCATCTGGTGTCTTGGACTTGTGATTTCATGATATTTAGATGCTAGTATTTACTTGTGGCGCTATGCTAGGCTATGCTAGTCAGCTTTTTTACTGATGAGGATGCTCCCGGACCCGGGATGGTGACTCGTGAGAAGTTAAAGAAGAAAGGATCTAAACCATCTGACCCAGATGTTTTTTGGGGTTCAAGTTTCAGGAGCTCCTTTAGCACCTCAGACTCAGTGACTACCTGCAGGTACACATCATCAAAATTAAGGGACATGGGCAGCTGTGAGGAGGAGGGTTTATTCTCCAGGTCTTTAACCGTTTCCCAGAACTTCTTTGGGTTCGACACAGAGAGAGAACTGCTCCTTAAAGTAACTAACGTTGGCCTTCCGGATAGCCTGAGTGCACTTATTTCTAATTTACCTGAACAAGAGTGAGTCAGCCTGAGTATGTGTGTGACGAGCTTTATTCCAAATGGAATTCTTGAGGTGGAGTAACTCTGCCAGATCAGTCGAACCAGGGGCTGAACCTGTTTTTAAATCTAATTTTCTTATTTAAAAAAATTAAAATAAAAATAAGGTCCAAGCGTCTTCGACAGAGGGGATCAAGCTGATTCTTTACCAATTTACAGAGGTCAGGTCATGAAGGAAAGGTTGCTCATTAGATTTTTAGCAAACGTCTATGACAAATCGTTTCACTGAGCAACCATTACGAGTACAGGCTGTAAAACAGTGATCACTAAGGTCATTACAGAAAACACCAGACTGATTCCTATCAATATTATTTTTGAGGATAACATCAAGGAGAATAGCCCTTTCTGGGTGTTTGGAGTGTTCCCTTGTGGGATTGGTAATAATCTAAGAAAGATTTAGGGAGTCCCATTGCTTTTGGTCAGGTGATTTTAGCATGTCCCACTGTAGGTCACCTAGCAGGACAAATTCAGACCTAGTGTAAGGGGCCAGGAGAGAGTTTAGGGCAGGTAGGGTACAGGCCAGTGCTGATGGTGGACAATAACACCCAGCATCAGTCAAAATAGCTATTTGAAAGTGTAATGCTTAAAACCAGCAAATCAAATTTTGGGGGGACAGATTTGGTGGACACAACTGAGCACTGAAGTTGCTCCTTGGTAAAGATTGCCACTCCACCCGCTTTGGAAGGTATGTCTTGGCGAGAAAGGTTATAACCAGAAAGGTTAAAATCAGTGTTCAAAAAACTCTTTATTTACCACGTTACAGTAATGAACAACACATCTGGATTGGAGCTGTGAACACACACTTTCAATTCATACATTTTAGGTAATAAGCTTCTAGAGTTAACGTGCAGAAAACAGGCTTTTACAACAGATGAAATCAGTGAACAGATATCAGAGCACATGTCAGAATTGTAGATGGGCCAGGTTGTACATGCACATTTCCAGATATCATCAGCGGTAATACAATCAGGGCACGGCAGAGGACAGGGAGAGGTCTGCAATGTTGTTTTTTTATGACATTTAAATGTGCATCAGATGGCAACAAGTTCATATGTGTGGAAGGACCACCAGAGGGCAGGCTGGGCTCACGGATGGTAGCCCAACAAGGCATGGGAGACAAGGTAACCAGAGGCAATTAAGCACAGCTGACACTACTAATGAGATATTCTCCTTCCCCTATAAGAGAGAGTATGGAACCAGCAGAGAGGGAGGAAGAACTATCTCTGGAAGATGGCCACTGTGACAGAGGAGCTATCTATGAAGAACCATTAAGACAGTGACAATCCCATGACTTTTGTTGTAGTTTAAAGACAATCGTATTGTGTTCCTGGTTGATCTGGAGAAGAAGATGAATGTTATTTTTCCCTTGGGAGATTTTCATTGATTATGTTGGAGTGTTTGTGTTGACCAAATGCCCTCAATATAGAACTGTGTTCAATCAAGAAAACCTACTCCTGACTCGTTTGTTCCACCTTCCCGCTTTAGAGTGACGCCCAATTACTTGGTCCGCTCACATATGGTACAGCAAATCATGCAGGAGAGACATGCATGAGGCCAACAGATGAGAACATGTTGAAGAACAAAACACCAGCCGCTCTGATTGTAATTCAGCTGACAGATGACGTGTCTCTATTGGCTAGGGTTTGGCGAGCATGAGTCAGTGTTTCTGACATGTTGTTCACTGTCTGTTTGATACATAGGAGGAGATGTTTGTCCCTTTCCCCGTGCACTTTCCCGTGAGGAACCAGGCAAGACGAGTGAAATCCAGCAGATCTCGGTGAGCAGATGGGAGCTGGACGCTCCACTGTTCTCTCTCTCTCTCTCTCAATCTCACTCTCTCAATTAAATTTAAATTTAAGGAGTTTCATTGGCATGGGAAACATATGTGTACAGTACATTGCCAAAGCAAGTGAAATAGATAATAAACAAAAGACAAATAAGTCACATTAGTCACATTACTCACAAAAGTTCCAAAAGAATAAAGACATTTCAAATGCACGGGACAGAGCATCAGCAATGATATTATCCTTACCACTAATGTGTCTAATATCAAGGTTGAATGGTTGCAAGAACAAAGCCCAACGCATCAGGCGCTGGTTGGGATTTTGCAGGGACCTCAGAAAAATAAGTGGGTTGTGGTCAGTGAACACAGTTAAAAGGGTCAAACCAGAACCAACATAGACTTCGAAGTGCTGTGAAGCCCAAATAAGACCTAAAGCCTCCTTTTCAATTACAGAATAGTTTTGCTGATACTTATTAAAATTCTGGGAGAAGAAACTGACTGGACACTCAACAAGCACAGCCCCAGCACCGATTTGACTGGCGTCTACCTGCAGTTTGAAAGGTTTCCCAAAATTTGGTGCTACCAACACAGGTGCCAAACACAAAAGAGCCTTAAAGAGTTTAAATATAGTAAATTGGAATTTGTGGTCTGTATATTTTATCATTTCATTTAGGATACCATCAAAACCACAGGCCTTTTTGGGTTGAAGGGTTTGTATTTTGTCCTGTATTTCATTCAATGTAATTGGAGAATCCAGTGTGTTCTGGTAGTCTTCAATAGTTGATTCTAAGATTTGTATTTGATCATGTATGTTTCAGCTGATTGTGGTTTGTTATAGGGCCAAAAAGAGTGGAGAAGTGGTTTACCCATACATCTCCATTTTGGATAGATAATTCTTCATGTTGTTGTTTAGTGTTTTCCAATTTTCCCATAAGTGGTTAGTCTATGGATTCTTCAATTACATTGAGCTTATTTCTGACGTGCTGTTCCTTATTTTTCCGTAGTGTATTTCTGTATTGTTTTAGTGATTCACCATAGAGAAGGCGTATGCTCAGGTTTTCTGGGTCTCTATGGGTCTCTCTATTTTTGGTTGGATAGGTTTCTCAATTCTTTCTTAGGTTTTTGCATTCATCATCAAACCATTTGTCATTGTTGTTAATTTTCTTAGGTGGTCCGCTTGACATTTTATATTTGATAGGGAAGCTGAGAGGTCAAATATTCTGTTCAGGTTTTCTACTGCCAAGTTTACACCTTCACTATTACAGTGAAATATTTTGTTCAGGAAATGTTCCAGAAAGAATTCAATTTGTTGTTGCCTAATTGTTTTTTTAGTAGATTTCCACTCTACTTTCCATCCATCTATAGCATTTCTTAATATTATTCAGTTCCTTTGGCTTTGATGCCTCTGTTTAAGTAGACTGTGATTTTGCTGTGATCTGATAGGGGTGTCAATGGGCTGACTGTGAACGCTCTAAGAGACTCTGGGTTGAGGTCGATTATAAAGCCAGACTGTGCTCACTGAGTCTGTACCTAGTCAATGTTTTCCTCAGTTTTCTATCAGTCACAGTGGTCAGATAGTCTGCCACCATGTACTGTCTGTTTAGAGCCAAATAGCATTGAAGTTTACTTTGATTTTTTGTGGTGTCTTTCCAATAGGTGATATATTTTTCTTTTTGTTTTGTGATGATTTGGTTGGGCCAGATTTTCTGAGGGCTGTTCTGAGGCTCTATGGGGTTGGTTTGGGTTGGTGAACTGAGCCTCAGAACCAGCTGGCTGAGGGGACTCTTCTCTGGTTTCATCTCTTGACATTGTAGAGCTGTGTGATGGAATGTTTTGGGGTCACTTGTTTTTAGATGGTTGTAAAATTTGATGGCTCTTTTTTCTATTCGAATGAGGAGGGGGTATTGGCCCAATTCTGCCCTACATGCGTTATTTGGAGTTTTTCTTTGTACTTGCAATATGGTCTTGCAAAACTCTGCATGCAATATTTCAATTGGATGTTTGTCCCATTTAGTAAATTCATTATTAGCGAGTGGACCCCATACTTCACTGCCATATAGAGCAATTGGTTCTATAACTGATTGAAAMATKTTGAGCCAGATTCTAATTRGAATTTCGATTTTGATGTTCCTTTTAATGGCATAGAATGCTCTTCTTGCTTTGTCTCTCAGCTCATTCACAGCCATGTGAAAGCTACCTGTGTTGCTGACTACCAGATCTCTGTAACCTAGAGGGCAACCGGTGGGTCCGTCTCCTTTATACCATGTTTCTTGTAGGATGACAATGTCTGTATTTCCAATTTATTTGATGAACTCTTTAGGCCAAAGACAGATGACCTCAGACCTTGTATATTCCAGGATGAGATAGTAAAAGCTCTGTGTTCCATAGTGTCTAGTGTTGTTTTTGTGTGGTTTTGTGTCGCATGATGGGGCTTGGGCGGGTGAAATAGTGGGGGTTGGGCCTGTTGCTCTGCTAACGACCTGGGTATTTGTCCTGCTGTCATGTCGAGGTCCTTGCTGGGGGGCATGGGGTGGGCAGAAGGGGCGTAGGTCTAACATGGGGGGGCCTATATTGGGTGTGGCCAGGGTTTTCTTGGGGGGGTCGTAGCTGGTTGGGATGTGGCTGGTGATGCTGTGGTCTGGGTGTAGGTCCTTTTGGCGTGGGTTCTCTCGGGGCAGGTACTTCGGGAGAGGGTCTTGCAGGTCTGGGAGGGTGTCTCGCTGGTCTGGCTGGGGTGTCCGTTGCTCTGTTGCTCCTGTGTTGGTGCTGGGGCTATGGTTGAGGTTGACGTCCTTCAGGGTCCTGGCAAAAGTTGGGATTGCTGCCTTGTAGAGGTGGACCTGGTCATAAATGCTGTTCAAGTCCTGGGTGGAGTGGTGGGCCAAGTAGACATTAGGTTCTGAGGCACAGTCTCGCGAAATGCTTGCATTCACCCACTGTATGGTGGTAGCAGGGTGGAGATAACCATTTGTGCGTTGGGGAAAGTGGAAGAAGCTTTTTCAATCACTCCCTTGAGTGCTGTGGCCACCCTTTCCAGCTAGCCCCTCAGGTCATTTGTGCCTGTGTGAATTATGATGTTTCTGGGGGGACCCTAGTCTTTTCTCCGACAACAGATCCAGGGAATGCCTAGTTTTTGGGCACCAGTGTTTAGCCACTTTGTGTTTGGGAAAAAGTTTATTTTCTTGAATGTATTTGCCATTTGAGTCAAAGAGGAGCACACTTTCTGGCTTTTGTGTGTCCTCAGTGGATGGGGGTTGTCAGAAGGGCTATCTGGGGATGTGTGTCTCTCTCTCTCTCTCTCTGTGTGTGTGTGTTTGTTTGGACTTTTGTCTTAATTTCTGGTGATTGAGATGTCTTCCTTCTATGATTGTGTGTATGATTGTGGGACTCCACACACACACCCACGCGCACAAACACACACACACACACACACACACGTGCCTGTGTGTGTAGCCCCAAAGCACAAAACAGCCTTGGCGGGACATAGAAACAGCGCGTAGCTTTGAAGTTATGGTCACTTAACGTATGAGTGAGTCTTCTGTCCCTGTAGTACCATCTTCTGTGGTGGATTGTTTTCGCCGATTGAATAGTAGTTGGGCCTAATTATTCTTGTATCTTGTTCCCACCATTGTTATAATTGTTTGTTTTATTTACCTTTATTTTGACAGGGAAGAAATACTGACACTAGAGTCTCTTTACAGATGAGCTCTGCTTAAATAATTCAAACACATATAGTATGCAATATACAAAATCACAAAACATATTAAGAAAAACAGACACATTTATCAACAGAGGTCCAACTCTGAACTGACCAAGGGGGGTCGGAACATCTAATTTCAGAGAGCTCTGGATGTTGTTCCACATACAGGGCTAAAAAAACAAAAATCAGCTTCACCCAACTCTGTGGAGACCGAAGGGGCCTCCAGTGTTATCCAAGCCTGAGACCGGATTTGGTCATTTGTAAGTCTAAATTGAATTAATGATGACAGATACATAGGATGTTTCTGCATGAGTGCTTTGTACATAAACACAAGAAAATGCTGCTCTCTCTTTACATACAGAGGCCCAAACTACTTTTTGATACAGAACACAAAGGGGAGTTCTATAACCGTCATCAATTAATCCTCTACATCGTACAAATGGCAAGTGCAACGCTGTGAGTTTGGAGCAGGGAGACGATAATTGTTCACTCCTATAACTGCTAGCTGAAGACCAGATCCCCCTCGGCTAATTTCTGACCTTGCATTCTACACTGAATGCCAAAAGGTTTAATTGAGTGCAGAAAAACCCTTTCCTTGTACTTTTAGCACTGTAATGTTTCTGTCAGATATATTGATGACTTTACTGTTGAAGGTATTGCCTCTGTGCCTCTGTGATTTGCAAGTAATTATTTTTAGGTTAGTATATAATTGCTTTAGCTGAATCCAGTTACATGACTATACTAAAACTGCACAATAGCACAAATGCAAATCAATTATTTCTAATATACAGTACTGTTCAGTATACAATAGTCACAAAACTCAAACTGTGCTCCCTAAACTGTGTTGTGCAGGACAAGTGGCTCCTCCACTCAGTCCTAATGCTGGTCCAGTCCTGGTCTGAGCCTTCGGTGTACCTGCAAACCACCTTGGATAATTACGGCGACGATCCTGACACTACTCAACAAGACCAAATGGGTGTCGGAAAAACTCCTTAGTTTGGAGAAAGGAGTGGTGGTCCTCATCAGGAAGGTACTTCAGTGTCATTGCGCATTGTCCTCTTAAGCCCAATGCATGTTCACATAATGTAAATCCATTAGCACTCATTTGCTCACATCTCGTAGTCCTCTATCAACGGCTCATTTCCTTGACTTCACCTCTCTCCCTCTCCCTCCCTCTCTCCTCCCCCATCCCCCATCCCTCTGTCTACTCTGTCCTGTCCTTCCTGTGTTCTATAGATGCTGGACGAGGGCATGCTGACCACCTCCTACTATGAGCAGGGCGTGACTCCATACAACCTGCAGCCTGAGGTGCTGGAGTCAGTTCTGAGGGACTACACTCTGCTCAGCTGCTTCAAGAAGGACCCGCACAAGATGGAAACCTTCCTCAAGCTCCTCAAGGTTCACCAGACTGACAAATACAGCTGTTTCCTTTACGAGAGAACAACTATTTACACCCCATTCAAACCCCTACTATTATATGGACTAAACAAGACACTACCCACCCACAATGAGGCTAGCATTAAACATTTTTCCTCCCTGCTTCTGGTGCCCCCGCATTTGCCTTGAACACATAGCGAGGTCGACTGATATGACCTCTGCCTTAGGGTGTCTAACATCATCAAATAAATGTATTTATAAAGCCCTTTTTACATCAGCCGATGTCACAAAGTGCTATACAGAAACACAGCCTAAAACCCCAAACAGAAAGCAATGCAGATTTAGAAGCACGGTGGCTAGGAAAAACTCCCTAGAAAGGCCGGAACCTAGGAAGAAACCTAGAGAGGAACCAGGCTCTGAGGGGTGGCCAGTCCTCTTCTGGCTGTGCCGGGTGGAGATTATAAAAGAACATTGCCAAGATGTTCAAAAGTTCATAGATGACCAGCAGGGTCAGATAATAATAATCACAGTGGTTGTAGAGGGTGCAACAGGTCAGCACTTACTCAGGAGTAAATGCAGTTGGATTTTCATAGCCAATCACCGAGTGTGTGCCTGGTGCATTACAGTATGTTAGCAACTGACTGACTGTTTCCAAACATTTTCGTACATGCAACACTAAGTAGGTGTAATGGTTTGCCACTTTATTTGAAAAGCTGCATTTCATATTTTCCTTTATATTTTTATAACCTGGCAAAGCGTTGCAGGGTGAAGTCCCAAAGGGGGATTTGCATCTTGCTCTTTCAAAAAAAGAAGAAAAATCTGCATATTTTACGATTGATTTCCATTTCCTTTGTTCTTAACTGGAGTTTGTATTCCTATCTGGTTCTGCAGTGTTTCGATTATTTCTGTGGCCCCTTGTGTATTTGGAGAGATCCTGTTCTTCTAGTCGAGCTGGCTTCACCTCTGCATTAGTGAAATGGAACACACTCGGTAGGAGACGGGAGTCAAAGGAAGCTACAGACAAAGAGAAGAGCTAAAGATATTCTGACAGGGAGAGAAGAGATAAAAATCCGAGAGTATTGCAGGAGGAATGGAGAGGAGAGTAAAATAAATATGGTTTGTTGGACAGGATATGAATTAGCATTATTTTTAGTTATGCCCATACCAGATTGTGTTTATCTCAAATTTACACAGAGGTCAGAATGAGGACTAAGTAAGGACTATTTTTAGAGTGTAAAATACCTTGATGATTAGTGTAACTGGCAAGACAAAAATAGGATACAATTTTTGTCATGATAATCACTAAACATTTCCCAGAATTTATGGAAGTTTTGGAATCCTACTTTTTGTCAATTTGATGGAAAATCTATTTGTCTTTATTATTCGAAATGGAACATTGCTTGAGGGTTAGCATGAAACTGTACCATTGGTCCAATGGTGATGCATAGCAAATAGTAGAGGTATTCATGTGCCATAAACAAATGAAAGGACATAACAATCAGTCACTGAAGAGTTGCAAGAAGGGAATTCTCTCTGACCTGAAATGTTGTCTTTGTGAGAATGCTTTTGGTCAAAGATATGGTTCAAAGATATGGTTCAATGAATCTTCTTAGCTATGGCAGAGAAGCTATAGGAAGTATCTCGGAAGGACGACGAAATGGAAGAGAGAAAAAAAACTGCCTGAGAGACAGACTAATTACAAACTTGGATTAAAAGCTCCTGTCTGCAACCCCAAACTCGTCTAGAGTTTTTTATATCCTATGGCAACACTGATGGTCTGTTATTACGGAAACAATTGTGAGGGTGGAAAGGGGTACAGCGCCGACACCCCTGCCCTATAACCCATCATCGTTTCTCCTAATATATAAGTACATCTGGTTCCATAAAAATTACTCACCTTTTTTGCTGTAAGAGCTCAAAGCTTCCCTTCCAGTAACTAGGCAATATGTCAAAAGGTTCCCTTTTCTAATGACAAATGTGTTCCTCGAAAATGTCTCAGTTGTAAAATGATCTGTAGATAAAAATAACATGCATTTCAGTCCACATTACCAAATTACGGATTTACTAGAAAAAGGCAAAGTATGTTTGTGTTTATCAATAAGGACAATAGTTTATGTAGCAAATTTGATATTATGTAAATGTGTTTTATTTTATTGGTGCGTTGATATCTCTTCTGGACGACATCAGTGGTTCCCAAACCAAGGGGTTTTGTTGTAATGTTTGAGTCACTCAGATATCACATTCGACTGGGTGGGTGGGAGGGGTGGGGGGGGGTTCCCCAATGATGGTAGGGGGGCCGAGTGAAAAGGTTTGGGAACCGTTGGGTTACATGATTGTCCTCTCCTTCCCAACCCATTGCACCAGGTGGCAGCAGTGCTCTGTCTTCAAGGTCTTTTGATCTGAGAAGATTGCAGTTTGGTCAGTCCATTTAGAATACACTCTTTGATCTAGGCCTACATGTACACTACCATTCAAAAGTTTGGGGTCTCTTTTTTTATCCCCTTTTTTCTCCCCAATTTCATGGTATCCAATTGTTAGTAGTTACTGTCTTGTCTCATCGCAACAACTCCCATACGGGCTCGGGAGAGTCGAAGGTCGAGAGCCATGCGTCCTCCGAAACACAACCCAATCAAGCCGCACTGCTTCTTAACACAGCACGCATCCAACCCGGAAGCCAGCCGCACCAATGTGTTGGAGGAAACACCGTACACCTAGCAACCTGGTCCGCATGCACTACGCCCGGCCCGCCACAGGAGTCTCTAGTGCGCAATGAGACAAGGAAATCCCTACCGGCCAAACCCTCCCTAACCCGGACGACGCTAGGCCAATTGTGCGTCGCCCCATGGACATCCCGGTCGCGGCCAGCTGCGACAGAGCCTGGGCTCCAACCCACAGTACTGGTGGCACAGCTAGTACTGCGATGCAGTGCCTTAGACCACTGCGCCACCCGGGAGGCCTAAATGTCCTTATTTTTTAAAGAAGAGCACATTTTTTGTCCATTAAAATAACATGAAATGTATCAGAAAAACTGTGTCTGTTAGTTGTTAATTGTTAATGTTGTAAATGGCAGATTTTTTATGGAATATCTGCATAGGTGTAAAGAGGCCCATTATACGCAAATCATGACTCCTGTGTTCCAATGGCACGTGTGTTAGCTAATGCAAGTGTATCATTTTAAAAGACTAATTGATCATTAGACAACCCTTTTGCAATTATGTTAGCCCAGCTGAAAACTGTTGTACTGATTAAAGAAGCAATAAAACTGGCCTTCTTTAGACTAGTTGAGTATCTGGAGCATCATCATTTGTGGGTTCGATTGGCCAGAAACAAAGTACTTTCTTCTGAAACTCATCAGTCTATTCTTGTTCTGAGAAATGAAGGTTATTCCATGCGAGAAATTGCTAAGAAACTGAGGATGTAGTACAACGCTGTGTCCTACTCCCTTCACAAAACAGGACAAACTGGCTCTAACCAGAATAGAAAGAGGAGTGGGTGGCCCCGGTGCACAAGTGAGCAAGAGGACAAGTACATTAGAGTGTCTAGTTTGAGAAACAGATGTCTCACAAGTCCTCAATTGGCATCTTCATTAAATAGTAACCGCAAAACACCAGTCTCAACGTCAACAGTGAAGAGGTGACTCTGGGATGCTGGCCTTGGCAAAATGGCTTAAGAACAACAAAGTCAAGGTATAGGAGTGGCCATCACAAACCCTGACCTCAATTCTACAGAAAACTTGTGGGCAGAACTGAAAAAACTCTGTGTGCAAGCAAGGAGGCATACAAACCTGACTCAGTTACACCAGCTCTGTCAGGAGGAATGGGCCAACATTCACCCAACTTATTGTGGGAAGCTTGTGGAAGGCTACCCGAAACGTTTGACCCAAGTTAAACAATTTAAAGGCAATGCTACCAAATACTAATTGAGTATAAAGATGCCTCCTATTGAGAGCAAAATGTAAATGTTGCAGTGGAATGCTGACGTGTAATAGAACTGGACACGTGCTTTTGAACATTTGACACATATTTAACGCAAACATTTATAATTTAACCTACTGCTTCAGGAAGGAAGGAAAGTGAGACACATTGCAACATAAAATCATATTCAGAGGAACTAGTATGGTTCCTCTCTCTGCGTATTCGTACAATATATATACTGTATATTTTAGAGTCAGAGAGAATTTGTCTCACAGCTTCACGTTCTCAGAGAGGCTCATGTACATGAGACGACCAGGGTTTGAGCATGCTTATGAGGAAATAATTGTATCCCTCACAGGAAAACTCCGGACTGCATCAGTGACTCTGGTTGTGAGTGATGGATTGACAAAATAAAGAAGTAGAAGTACTGTTCGTCCTGCTCTCTTGAGAATGGGCCTAAATTGGCGGTCCTTATTGTTTGTTCCTGTTTACACCCAACATCACACTAGCAAGGAGCAACACAATAAAGGAAGCGGCCAACAAAGACGGTTGTTCCTTGTCTGGGTTTCCAGCCAGTAATGCAATCCTCTACAATTGTCTTCTCATCTATAGCTCCTCCACGTCAATACCACCCCAGCTCCCTTCATCACAAGATGTAAATCAGCCAGCAGTAGCCACGGCGAATCAAGTGTCAACGTGGCAAAGGTTTTGCCAGCAACGTCAGGTTCATCTTCCTGTGCCCTAATCACTTCAGCATGGGGGCCTAGGCCTCAGGTTGCCTGCCCTAAGCACCACCACTCAGCCCCCCCGTCCACTGACAACACCAAGGGACCAGCAGACCAGCCCCTCGCCCCCACCCCCTCCCCAGGCTTTGCAGCCATAAATATTACAAATCTGCTATAAGTGAATGGGGGAGGATGGGGGCCTGGATGATTTCACAGTCTAACTATTATAACCCGAGGTAAGGAAATCCAGACTGCTGGGATGCAGGAGCGGTAGCAGAGAGAAGAGAAGAGGACAGAGCGACAAAGGAAAGGAAAAGTGAGAGGGGGCACGAGGAGAGGATCTGTGTGAGAGAGGCAAAGATAGGGATAAAGGGAGAACGTGGATTGCTGGAAGGCAGGTAGTTGGAAGAAGTTTGGAACTAGAGCTGGAGCTGGCTTGATTTGGAATGAAGCCTCTGTATTCAATTGCACCTCATGTTCTGACAGCCGGGCTGCAGCTCTTCACTACAAAGCCATTTCTATCACGCCACCTCAGACTAGAGGGAATGTGATTCAGGCCATGAAAGAATGTCAGAGGCGCTTCTTATCCTCCCTCAAAAAACACAGGACCACTGGGTCTGCAGCGCGCGAGCTGTCAGACAACAGTGTGTGTTGTGTGTGTGTGTGTGTGTGTGTGTGTGGTGTGTGTGTGTGTGTGTGTGTGTGTGTGGTGTGTGTGTGTGGTTGTGTGTGTGTGTGTGTGTGTGGTGTTGTGTGTGGTGTGTGTGTGTGGTGAAAAGGTCCAAACCAGGAGTAAGGGGCCCATTCAGCTCTGACCCCCCAAACCCCTCTCCCATGTCTTCCCTGGGGGCATCTCAGGGAGGCTGCATGTACGTGTTAGTGGAGGTGAGGTCAGGAGGTCAGGGGGTCAAGCCCCTTCTAACCATTCCAGTATGTTGGGAGATGTCAACCCGAGTCCGTCAGATTGTATAGGCAGGCTAGAGTTTCACCCAGGAAAGCTGCTAGTAAGAAAGAGGAGATATGGGGACGGCTTAGAACAGAGTGAAGTCCGTGAAACATTTTGAAGTCCTATAATGATCCTCTGTTAAGGCAGTGACAGGTTTGGTGTGACACATTGGTCAAGGAAATGATTTGAATGTACATGACAAATCATGCATTACTGGAATGACATAATGCAAAAGATGGTCAAATATCCTCTTGCTTCCATTGTTTCTTTGTTTAATCTCCAAGGACACCTGTATGTACTGTTTACTTAGAGAGAGAAATTCCATCAGTCAACCATTCTTTTACATTACCATTGTGTACTGTTCTGTGTCATTTACAAGAAGCAGTGGGGACAACAATGGTGCAAAACAGTTTGTTGTTGTTTTTAATCGCAGGCAAACAGATGGGCATACTGAAACGGCCCTGTGGGTGTCCCCCATTTGTGGAACTGCAGGATTTACGCCACAAGGAAATGAAGCGATTACCCAGGAGGTTGCAGGGAATGGCCGATGGGCTGTGAACTCAGCGGGGTAGGGACCATCAAATCGTCCCTATGTGAAGCCCTGGCCTCCCTCCACTGTTCTGCTGGTCAACTATCTTACCCTGCACTACATTCCCATGACACAAATAGAAGAAGGGAAGAAAGAAACCTACAAAAGTATAGATGGACTCTGAGTTACTGTCATGAAGTCTCACAAACCTCTAGCAAAGGCTAACTCGAGCAAGTGTCACTAACTCGAGAAAGTTTGTCATTTTAGGAAGCATATACAGTGGTAACACAAACTGGTGTCAAAGGTTACTGGAGAGTAGTGGTCCCTTATCTACTCAGTGCCACTGAATGGACAGATTAACCTTTTTCATCATCATAAAATTATTATTTATTTAAATCCCCTTTTGCAGAAGCAGCAGCTACTCTTCCTTTGGTCCACACAAAATGTGATGAGTATCAAAACACATACACTGATAGACAAGGACAGTCACCAAAATGAAATTTACAATGATATGCAAATAATAAAACAAAAAAAATATGCCATTACAACTTAAGCCTTTGTATAAACCTTTTTGCATTTAGAGTCTTACATCCTGAAACCCTCTCATGAATGAACAAACTAGTATGTTTGTGTATTTCTGTAAGACTGTTCAGCTTTTTCTATATGGTACCAGTTCAGGTTAAACAACGCTAGCTGGTTTAAACCAGGCAGCCTCTGTCACATCCTCTTACCATTGCCATGGATATATAAAAAAACACTAAAAAAACATGTTACACTACTGTGTCTAAACCAAACGGCCTGGAACAAACGTTCTCACTTAGGGAAAGAAAACAAAAAGGACAGATGCCAAAAGAAGCTGAGCTTAAATCAATGCAATTTCCTCCCCTCACTTCTCTGGCCAGAGGAACCTTTGGAGTTTTCCAGCCTTTTTTTCCTCCTGACATAAATTGCAATGCACATAGTGGGACTGAGGTAGTGGGTGGGGGCTGAAAGGGTGGCAGGGGGGCGGAGGGGGATATATTTGTCTGTCTGCCAGGATGCTCTGTGTTTTTCTTAGATCAGGACACAGCATAAAAATCTAGTGCATTTCCCCCACTTCAGGAAGCTCTGCTGCCATAACTTCAAATACAATAATTTCCTTTTTTGGAAAGAGGGAGGATTATCCCACTTCATTTATTTATGTATTTATTTATTTCTGCCTTGAAAGAAAAGCATTGGAGAAAAGGGGGGATAGATGGTTGGACGTGTAAATGGTTGGACCTCTAGCCTGTGATCCTAAAAGAGTTTTGATAGGTGTGTTGCTGAATTTAGATACGGTTCAGGGATTAAACCGGGCTGACTCTGTCCCTGGTGAGGCTCCATGGAGGTGTGTTGCTGAATTTAGATACGGTTCAGGGATTAAAACCGGGCTGACTCTGTCCCTGGTGAGGCTCCATGGAGGTGGGTTGGGATGGGACAGCCGAGCCTCTGAAGAAAACAATATACTGGGAGCTGTCATAACAGTGAACAACAAACACACTGAACATCTAAGGTATGCAAAGAACCGCGACCCTTTATTTCAAATGGGTGTGTTTCCACTTGACAATGTATTGCTTTTTTCGAATAAAAATGTAATTGATAGGGACATCAAATAGGGAATGTGATTTAAAAACATATACTATGAATGTGAATATGTGCTCTCATAATACTGAAAATGTTAAGAAAAGGAAAAAGGAACCACAAAAAAGGTTGTGTAGGTTGTTTTATAATCAGTGAATAGAATAGTAATCATTGGGTCTCCAATGGTCTCCTGTATAGCATCTCAGTCTGTTGACTGGTTTTCAGGGTAAGACAACACTTTGAACACATTGCAATGGTTTCAGCAAGAACGAGTGTCAGAAAATGTAATGATATGATGTCCTCAATTTGACTGGATCTCCACTGGGAAGGCCTATCTGTGTAGCCACTCTCATTCATTTAAGCTCATGAACGTTTTGAATATATCTTGTATACTTGTTGTGGTTTCCCTGCTCTAACCCCAAATGGTGGCTTCCTCACATCTCCCCCACAGCTGACCAGCCTTGTCTCTGCGGTCTCAACCCCTCCGAGTAGACCATGGTGCTCCCTCCCACATGTGTTGGTTTGCAGCACATACAATAGACACACTGCCTTAGCAAACCTGAAGGGTCTGTGGGACGAGGCTTTGTCGGCAAAACCAGAAACTCCATACATCCCAGTGTTGGTCTAGTCTAGCCCAGTGTAGAAGTGGAGGTTGGGGTGGTGCAGGGCAGTTAGCATCCATCCCCATGGGATGCTCCAGACGTGTTTCCATCAACAGTGGGAAAGTGAAGGCAGGGTGGGAATCTGCTCCCCTCAGACTCAGATTATAAATACAGACATTACGTCAGTGGCTGGTGTGTTGCGGAGGTGGCGGAGAGGTGAACCGGGGAGAGGCCTTGTCTGGGCAGGGTTTTAATTTGAATTATTAGGATACCCATTTGCTGATACCAAAGAACGACAGCTAGTCTTACTGGGGTCCGACATAGACTTTACAATGGACATACTATACATTTAAAAACATTAACATGTAGTTTGTGTGTGCATCTATCAGTTACACATACATGTCAGTACATACACACAATATTGGGAGAGGCATTGTGCTGTGAGGTGTTGCTGTACGTGTTTTTTGAAACCAGGTCTGCTGTTCACTTGCACTATATGAGATGGAAGGGAGTTCCATGCACTCATGACTCTGTATAGTACTGTGCATTTCCTTGAATTTGTTCTGGACCTGGGGACTGTGAAAAGACCCCTGGTGGCATGTCTGTTGGGGTAAGTGTGTGTGTCAGTGCTGTGTGTAAGTAGACTATGCAAACAGTTTGGCATTTCCAACACATTCATATTTCTTATAAAAACAAAGAGTGACGCAGTCAGTCATTTCTCAACTCTTAGCCAAGAGAGACTGACATGCATATTATTAATATTAGCCCTCCGATTACAATGAAGAGCAAGACATGTCGCTCTTTTCTGGGTCAGCTGCAGCTTAACTCAGCCTTTCTTTGCAGCACTTGACCAATGACTGGACAATAATCAAAATAAGCTAAAACTAGAGCCTGCATGACTTGCTTTGTGAAGTGTGGTGTCAAAAAAGCAGAGCATCTCTTTATTATGGACACACCTCTCCCCATCTTTACAACCATTGAATCTATATGTTTTGACCATGGCAGTTTACAATCTTAGGTAACACCAAGTCATTTAGTCTCCTCAACTTGTTCAACAGCAAACACCATTCATTACCAGATTCAGCTGAGGTCTAGAACTTAGGGAATGATTTGTACCTAATACAATATCTTTAGTTTAGAGATGTTCAGGAACAGTTTATTACTGGCCACCCACTCCAAAACAGACTGCAACTCAATGTTAAACAATTTAAAGGCATTGCTACCAAATACTAATTGAGTGTATGTAAACTTCTGACCCACTGGGAATGTGATAAATAAATAAAAGCTGAAAAATCATTCTCTCTACTATTATTCTGACATTTCACATTCTTAAAATAAAGTGGTAATCCTAACTGACCTAAAACAGGGAATTTTGCTCGGATTAAATGTCAGGAATTGTGAAAAACTGAGTTTAAATGTATTTGGCTAAGGTCTATGTAAACTTCCGACTTAACTGTACGTCTAGAACTGAGAAGCAGCACCCACCCTCATAGAGAGCCATCCAGAACAGGCAGTCTTTTTCAATAGCTGTGTATTGATGACTGCATGTTGAAACAGAACCTGTTATCTAGTAAATTAATTACACTTGGCATGTGGAGATAACAGTATACTATGCAGCAAGGACATAGACAATAAAATCAGAAATCAAATAGTTGTTTTTGAGTTGTATTTTGGGAATGATTTGTGTGCCAGTGGATTAGAATAGTGTCTGGGTCCGGGATTCACTAAAGCCTCGCTGCTCTCCTGTCTTCTCATTACTTTTTTATTCCTACTGCTTCCTCTCTGCCTATTGTTCATGCGTGTGGCGTGGACGCAGCTTCCTGGATTCCCGCTCAGCGAGGCGAAGGCCGAGGCTCCGACTCCCTGCCAAGACACGTTATCTAGACCTGGCAGCCTGAAAACAGGATGGGAGAAGACAGAGGGGCTGGCTGCATGGGGAGAATGGGCTGGAGGGGATAAGGCTACAGGAGAGAGGCATGGTGGTTGCCCTTTAACACTGGGGGGGGGGGGGGGGTCTGATGACATTGAGTCTGGAGTCTCTCCTCTCTCTCTCCCCCCCCCCCCCCCCCCCCGCAGCCTTGTGTATGTTGACCTGTTTAAAGGTCTTACTCACGTCGGCTACGGAGAGCGTGATCACACAGTCGTCTGGAACAGCTTATGCTCTCATGCATGCCTCAGTGTTGCTTGCCTCGAAGCGAGCATAGAGGTGATTTAGCCGTCTGGTAGGCTCATGTCACTGAGCAGCTCGCGGCTGTGCTTCCCTTTGTAGTCTGTAATAGCTTGCAAGCCCTGCCACATAAGACGGGCATCGGAGCCCGTGTAGTATGATTCAATCTTAGCCCTGTATTGACGCTTTGCCTGTTTGATGGTTCGTCGCAGGGCATAGCAGGATTTCTTGTAAGCTTCCGGGTTAGAGTCCCGCACCTTGAAAGCGGCGGCTCTACCCTTTAGCTCAGTGTGAATGTTGCCTCCATGGCTTCTGGTTGGGGTATGTACGTACAGTCACTGTGTGGACGGCATCCTCGATGCACTTATTGATAAAGCCAGTGACTGATGTGGTGTACTCCTTAATGCATCTGAAGAATCCCAGAACATGTTCCAGTCTTTGATAGCAAAACAGTCCTGTAGTGTAGCATCTGCTTCATCTGACCACTTTTTATAGACCGAGTCACTGGTGCTTCCTGCTTTAATTTTTTGCTTGTAAGCAGGAATCAGGAGGATAGAGTTGTGGTCGGATTTACCAAAATGGAGGGCGAGGGAGAGTGTTGTAAGCGTCTCTGTGTGTGGAGTACAGGTGATCTAGAATTGTTTTCCCTCTGGTTGCACAATTAACATGTTGATGGAAATTTGGTAGAACTGATTTAAGATACACCTTATGGAACAGCAGAGACTGTGAAGAGACACACATAAACATGATAAGACACGCACTCTACACACACGTAGACATGGATTTTGTATTGTAGATATGTGGTAGTAGAGTAGTGGCCTGAGGAACACACTTAATGTATTGTGTAAAGTGTATGAAATGTAATGTCAAGTAACATTTTAAAATTGTATATAACTGCCTTAATGTTGCTGAAGCCCAGGAAGAGTAGCTGCTGCCTTGGCAGGAACTAATAGGGATCCTTAATTAAGAAATAATAAAGCAAAGCTCCAAGCCAAACACACCAGCTAGCACACCAAGCCAAAACACCAGCTAGCCAAACACACCAGCTAGCAAACACAGCCAGCTACCAGCTAGCCAAACACACCAGCTAGCCAAACACACCAGCTAGCCAAACCAACTACCAGACTACCAGCTAGCCAAACACACCAGCACCAGCTAGCCAAACAACAGCTAGCCAAACACACCAGCTACCAGCTAGCCAAACACACCAGCTAGCCAAACACACCAGCTAGCCAAACACACCAGCTAGCCAAACACAGGTCTTTACAAGGCAGCCGTCTAATTAAAGGGACATAATAAACACTGCTGTTGTTTGTTGGTCTGTGAGATGGCTCACCACCTCTTTTCAAGGCCCAGTCATTGTGGTTTTTATTTTGTTCTCACTTCTCACTTTGATATCAAATCTATTTGATGAGTGAATGAGATGTAGGCCTACTGTTGTTCAAAGTTCACTCTCTCTCTTCAAGATCAAGCTAATTTGATGTTATGTGTGAAGCTATCTTGTCACAATGAACACCCAGAAAGAGAAAGGCAGGGATGGGGGATTTCTAGAGGGTTTGGGGACAAGCAGTCAAAGTGAAAGAGGCTTGGCACATGTTGAATCAGAAGTAGTGAAAACTCACAGCCTCCTGAACTCTTGGGTTTAGACTTCAGGATGAAAATATGTGAGTTGCCTTACACTCTTTGGCATTTTAACCATTACTTGGTTTGTGAATTTTTCAGTCTTATCTGTTTCAGGAGCAATCAGTCATTTACTATTTTCAGGTATTTGATGTATAACTTCAGATGTCATGTGTATTTGGCAGAGACACCTATCCAGAGCGATTTAGTCAGTGCATTCAATTAAAGTAGGTGAAACAGCCACATATCACAATTTTTTCCTAAATACTCAGCTGAGGCAAACACTTAACTCACTTTTCCCATTAGTTTGCCAATTTAAAAAAATATATATATTCACTTTACTTTGAAACACACAATGATCTAGGCTACCCTACATGGTGAACATTCCCCATAATTTTAGTTGTGGATTGAAAGAAGTAGAAGTATGTTTATTAAAATGGCACATCAATTGATCTTGCCTTTTACGTAATCAGGGGGTAATTATGACCTGTGTGTTGCTGACTGACTAAAGCCATAACTATACTTTGAGCCAGAGGGAGCACACAATAAGAAGCCTTGAGAGTGAGACATCAAACCCCTCCACAGGAGGTCCTCATTCTATATCCAAATCTTCTATATCACCTGCCTCTGGACTACATGGAGCAGCTCCCCAGGAAATTGACTAATAGCAAAATACAAAATGAAGTTCATACTTTTGCTGCGGCTGGCAGGCAGGCGTGAGTTGTGGAAGGACGATGCAGCACAGGATAGCCTGGGGAGTTTACTTTACCAGTGAATCGGGGACACTTGGAACCAATTAAAGACGAGAGGCCTGCCAGCATTTCTGTCTTTCCTCTCCTCCATGTACCGTTTTAAATCTTGTTTCCCTCTCTACCTCTCTCTTTTTTGCTGTGCAGGTAGGGTACCTTCCTTCCACCTTTTTCTGTCTGTAGAAGAAGGTGCAGGGTGGGGAGGGTTGGGGTGGTGGTTTGGAGGTTGAGATATACTAACCCCTGGCTGCTCCCTTGTATCCTGCTGTTTCTACACACACGCACACACACAGCTCCACTGTAAGAAGCCTCTCAGATGAACTAGACTTGCACACACGCACACACAGCCTTACACTCTTTGCATTTTAACCATAACTTGGTTAAATTTTTCAGTATTATCTGTTTCACACACACACACACACACACACACACACACACACCACACACACACACACACACACACACACACACACACACACACACACACACACACACACACACACACACACACACACACACTTACACTCTTTGCAGAACCATAGGGCCCAGCCTCTTACAGTAGGAGAACCCCAGCAGGGCAGCAGGCCTGTGTTTAGGCCTGAGTCTCTCTGTGTCCACAAGCACTTGCACTGTATATAATAATAACATCAGGTGATCTTCTGAAAGAACAGGAAAACAAACCAAGTTGCAATTTTTCAATGATATGAGCAAAAAATTAGCGAAACAATACAAAGAAAGAGAGTGTGGAGGGATTTAAACATTGTCAGGTTAACAGGATGAGCTCTTAGCACCTAAGTCCACTGCATTTCACACTAGCAGGTTTGCTAATGGACCACAACCCCTCTGCGAGTGCTGTGTGAAGCCCGGGAAATCGCAATTAGCATCCCCATGTATGTGTACAACCAGTGGGGATGACATGCAAGTACCACCACCTACCACTAGATGGCAGGCAAGCCCTGCACATTTCTACTTGTAGATCGCTAGGGCATAAGCAATAGCTTTCAACCAAGAAGATGTATTAAATGGGGAGGTATGAAATACAAGGAATGCATATGATTAGGGTTAGTATTTGTGAAGCCTTCTTGATTTTTTTATTTGATGGAATATGCAGATGGTTGATGTAGGCAAAGTATGTGCACATGACTTCTCAATGACTTCTCCAGATGTGTGTGTGTGTGTGTGCGTGTGCGTGTGCGTGTGCGTGTGCGCGTGCACGTGCGTGTGCGTGTGTGTGTGTGTCTCCCTCTCTCTCTCTCTCTTTCTGCCAGACTGTTTTTGCAGAGCCATCTTTGAGGGTTATCAAAAGCTGAATTAGATATTTAACAGGCTACCAATTACCATCAAGTCCTTTGTCCTTATTGCTCTGATCCGAAGAGAGGAGGGAAGGAGCCCAACGTGACATTACTCATCTAGAGTTGAGAACATGGAGTCCCTCAGTGCACCTGCCTGTTCCATGATGTCACCAGGGTTATGTGTAACTTGGGGGAGAAGCACTATCCCAGCATATTTGATTGCATTGACTAAGAGCTTCATTGTGCTTTAAAAAATGTGTTGTACTTTGTAAAGGATGACCTCTTAGATAGATAGACAAAGATACCAAAATTACTGCTGGGGCGCCAGGTAGCCTAGTGGTTAGAGTGTTGGGCCAGTAACCGAAAGGTTGCTGGATCGAATCCCTGAGCTGACATGGTAAAGTCTGTTGTTCTGCCCCTGAACAAGGCAGTTAACCTACTGTTCCCTGGTAGGCTGTCATTGTAAGTAAGAATTTGTTCTTAAATAAAGGTTACATTTCATTTAAAAAAGAATGGTCTTATTTGAACATCATTCTCGAGGGTCCTTGTTCGTTTCATTCTTAGAAAGCATTAATGACATTGAGACTCTCTCTCTCTCTCAGCAGGCCTTGTGCAAACACTGGCCTCTTGTTTAGGGCAGGGTGTGTTCTCTCAGACCACTCCCTGGGTCTAATTACCACAGAGTTCTTTCCAAATTGCAATTACAGATAAACAGAGTGGGTGATGGGGACGGCCGATTGTGGAGGCCGAATGGGCATTATCTGGCATCAGCCTAATTGTTACAAACAATCTGCCCAGTTTTCTTTACCCTCCCCTGTGCTGTGATTGTGGAGTGCGTACTACAGGGGCAAACTGTTTATGAGCCAGCTCATTTGGGAGCACTTTGAAGTCAGCGCCCAGCCTTTCAGAAGCATTTTTTCAACAGCCTAGCTGCGTTCTGGGATCCTTTTTTAAACAGTTGTTTTTGTTGGAGTCAGACGATAAACAGTCATTTGGAAGTTGTTTTTGATTCGTCATCGGAGATGGAGGGAATGCTAAGAGCATGACATACACTTAACTTTTGATGCCATGTTCCCAAGACACCGAAAGCACATTTTTATGTTTCAATCTGTTTTCCTTTATCTTGATTTTGTTGTATCTTCAGTGATTGCTGTGGCTGTGTCATTCACAGAGCCAATGTGTTCTCCCTTTCACTCTCACACTGTTCCATTCAAGGCACATGTTTGAAACATGCTACATGTGACGTGTGGTTTTCTCAGGGTGTCACTGGTGAACAGATGCTTGGACTGTCGGAAACCCCAGACAGCAGTTTGGTCTCTACATCATGTTGTAAGGGAAGGAGAGAGAGTGTTAAGGTAGAGGTAGAGAGAAAGAAACAGAGAGAAAGAAACAGAGAGAGAGAGAGAGAGAGTCAGAGATCGGATGAGTAAGATCGATAGAGTAGAGAGCAAGAAAAAGGAAGTAAGAGTCTAAGAGAGGATGCTCAAAGAGACGTAAGTCAAGAGAGAGCGAGTAGAGCGATGAGAGAGAGGGGAGTCCTACTCGCTAGAAGACGAGAGAGAGAGAAGATGGAGTTGATCTCACAAGCGTGAGTGAGTGAACAGGAGCCCTCTCGTGGCCTATCTTAGTATGTACTCTTTACTCTACTATGGTCTCTAGTTTCTCTATTTTTAGTCACTAGTTTGATAGAGTAAATAACTAAAAAGATACCTACCTTATACGCCTCGCAATTGGGGCATGTAACAAGGGATAACTTGATACAACACAATAGGTCCATCTCTTACTCCGAGGTAGCTGAATCGTGCTATGCTGCATCTGATGTGTCGTCTCCTCAGTAACTAGGTAAGTACATGCTTACTATAGGAGGGGGGTGAGGAAGTTGAGACAAAAAATGGGGGTTTTATGCTTACCTTGTACCTTGGCCTATCCAACCCCCGCTGGAGACTGTCAGATAACCGCCACTCAGTTGGTTTGTTAAAGCAGTAATTTGAAAAGTATGGGGAGGAGGATAACTTGACATTTGTAGTATAACTGGGATGTCTAAGTTAGGGAGAGGCTATCTTTACCCCAACAGTCTCAGAACAGTTGGTTGCTAGCAGTTTGAGTGAACATCAATCAAAGCACAAGGTCAGACCAAGACCTCCGCTATATTTAACCACAGCATGTTAGCACATTACGCAAACATACTGTCACCGTCTAAGAACAGAACAGTAGCCTACCCTCGCCAACCTTGAGCGAGCAGGACTCATGGAATTAAAGCTATCAGGTGTTGCTAGACAGGCATAGTTTGCATTGATTGTTTGTTGTAAAGTAAAGGTATGATTAAATTAGAGTTAAAGTTCAAAGTCGTTCATGGAAGCTTGTAACTTTCCTCCGTCAACGAGCCACCTTTTGAGCACGATCCGCAGGCAAATGGCGTGGTGTTGTTTCTCTGTGGCTTTTTAACAGCCAGTATCTACCTTATGCATCTGTATGAAAACACATCAAATGTATTAGATGGAATACAACACTAATGATATAGATAGAAAACGAAATAATAGGTATATTGTGTGTGTGTGTGTGGTGGTGTGTGTGTGTGTTGTGTGTGTGTGTGTGTGTGTGTTGTGTGTGGTGTGTGTGTGTGTGTGGTGTGTGTGTGTGTGGCGTGTTGTGTATGTTTGTGTGATAAGTAGGAGAAAGAAAAAGAGAGAGCAGAATGCTGACCAGACATGTTAGTTGTGTTGAACCCTGACTGTGCTGGTGACTGACTGTGGGTCTAGAGGGGAGGCTGAGCAGGTTAAGAAAGGAAGGTAAGGGAAGGGTTAATTTGGGGTGAACCTGGGTGTGCTGTGACTGACTGTGGTCCAGAGGTGGAGGCTGAGCAGGTAACGAAGAGGGTCGGGGTCAGGGTTATTGGGGGAACCCCTGGGCTGTGCTGTGACTGACTGTGGGTCCAGAGGGGAGGCTGACAGGTAAGAAGAGAAGGCCCTGCAGGGTTTAGGTTATTGGGGGAAATGGCTGTGCTGTGACTGACTGTGTCCAGAGGGGAGCTGAAGGTAAAAGAGAAGGCCTCAGGGTTAGGGTTATTGGGGGAACCCTGGTGTGCTGTGACTGACTGTGGTCCAGAGGGAGCTGAGCAGGTAAGAAGAGAAGGCCTCAGGGTTAGGGTTATTGGGGGACCTGGTGTGCTTGACTGGCTGTGGGTCCAGAGGGGAGGCTGAACAGGTTAAGAAGAGAAGGCCCTCAGGGTTAGGGTTATTGGGGGAACCCTGGCTGTGCTGTGACTGACTGTGGTCCAGAGGGGAGGCTGAGCAGGTAAGAAGAGAAGGCTCTCAGGGATAGGGTTAGGGTTATTGGGGGAACCCTGGGTGCCACAGTGAAAGATGCCGTCAGCTCCACATCCATGACCTCTCCGTATTATTCCTTCTAAATCTCTACATAAACCAGCGCAATAAGACAGACTTCCAAAAGCCTGTCCCGGGGGAGTCCTTGAGGCCCCCTTGTGCTGAGAAAGGTTATTAATAAGCACGGTGTAATCTGTGGCACATTTTAATAATCATCTGATATTAATTAGAAGCAGCTGGTTTGGTATTTATAGGATGATATTACATTTCATTGAATCTGTCACCCAGCTGCAGAGAGCACATCTGGCAACCGGACTGCTTTGCCTTGGATGCAGCCTCTCTCCTCTTCCTCGCTCTCTCTCTTCCGCCCTCTCTCTTCCTCTTGTTGTGCTCTCTGTTTTTCATTTTTAAATGCTACAAAAAGTCCCTTTTTTGATGGATAATAAAATGGCAATGTTGCACTGCTTGGCTTCGAAAGAAACAAAGTGAGGTCTGGAAATAATCGCAGTGCATTTGTTGATGAACCAGACCTTTATCTTCACTTGTAAAGTCACCCTGGATAAGAGTGTCAGACAAATGAAGGTATGCTACTATGTTTAAACAGATCGTAATATTAACTACTGATTAAAAAGTGTTACAACAACTAGGCCTAATATCACAAGTCATGATGAAACAGTGCTACGTCCACAAATGCAGTGACTAACATCTAATATATCTGTACACTTTCACATTGTCAACCAGCCTTTTTGTCTTCAGTCTCAAATCAAGTCATACCTTGATTACAATGAGACATGATCAAATGTCTCTTTTTTTATTTGTGGGAATACTTGGGAAGAGATTTCCCAAAACTAAAATCCCACCAAATATAATTCTAGAATAATAATGAAGACATCAAAACTATGAAATAACACATATGGAATCATGTAGTAACCAAAAAAGTGTTAAACAAATCAAATTATATTTTCTATTTGAGATTCTTCAAAGTAGCCATCCTTTGCCTTGATGACAGCTTTGCACACTCTTGGCATTCTCTCAAGCAGCCATGACCACAACCCCATCGAACATCGTTGGGATGAATTGGAACACAGACTGCGAGCCCGGACTAGTCTCCCAACATCAGTGCCCGACCTCACTAATGCTCTTGTGGCTGAATGAAAGCAAGTCCCCGCAGCAATGTTCCAACATCTAGTGGAAAGCCTTCCCAGAAGAGTGAGGCCTGTTTAGCAGCAAAGGGGGACCAACTCCATGATTTTGGAATGAGATGTTCGACGAGCAGGTGTCCACATATTTTTGGTCTTGTAGTGTATTTATTGTCCCTATAATAAATCACAGTCAGTGCAGAGGTTCAGATCTGGCTACAGACTTGTGGCTCTCCCAATTTGTTGGATTGCATTCTTAAAAATAAAAAAATCGGACTTAATGTTCCCATCCCTTGGGCTATAAACAAGGACGCAAAGACAAACATATTAAACGCTGTTTCCATGGTCACATATAGACATAGCACACAAACGTATTGCAGCACACACACACACACACACACACCACACCACACACACACACACACACACACACACACACACACACACACACACACACACACACACACACACCACACACACACACACACACACACACACACAACACACACACACACACACACACAGCCTTCTCCTCCTAATAATGCTACCCGGGCCTGATTTACATTCCCCTTGATGTGTGCCCCCCACCCACACCATGCTAAACTGGGGGCTAATATCTACAGACTGTCTGCTGAGTCTCGCCAGGGAGATTTCCACTGGATACTCACAGCGTCTGGGTCTGTCAGAGAGAGAGTCACGGTACATCCACAAGCCCTGGGCTGAGGCTGCCACTCCCTGCTCCATTATCAGTCTGTCTGCTTGTGGCTCAGACTGCTGTAGTGTAGCCTGTACAGTACAGACATCCTGACCCAGTCACTACAGGACAACAGGTAGGTACAGGAGCTGTCTGTCCTCACCGATTCTCTTCTTATCCTCTCCTTTCCGTTGGCAACCTTTCTGCTGGCTTCCTCAAACAGTACATACCCTCTGTTGTAAGTAGGTTAGTAGGGTATGTCTTCACTGGAAAGGATGGATAAAGACACACATTGGGATCAATATAAACTGATGGGTAAGGAGGGATAGTGAGTGGCCTGGCTGCTAGTTCAAATTCAGTTCAGGGTGACTATCACTTCAACTCACTGGTCCAATTGTTGAACTGATACTGTTTGTCATCATGAGGCCATGACAGAAGTGGTGTGTCAAGAGTTCAGAACATGTGGGCCTGTCTGACTTACTTTAGGGTCACTGAGACAAGAGCCAGCGAGGTACATAGCACACCTGCTGGCTGGAACACCGTCTGTTTCTGTTGGAGCAGCAGGCCACATTTTTTGGGCCACGTGTATTTGAGCAGAGTGGACCCAAATGAAAGACACATTGGATCGCAGAAATGTTGCATTTGCAGTTGTATGAGTGACTGTGGAAACAGGATGGCTGGTCGAAAATAATTGAGGACGAATGTCAGGGTTGAGTACTCTGGGCTTGTACTCCAACACAAGGCTAAACAGTTAATCCTGCATTGTGAGTTTTATTTACTTTGCATTATTGAAAAGCCTGATAAGTGTGTCACATATAAAGGGATCCAAGCCTGCAGTGAGGCACATAGTTTGACAGGGGGCAGCAATAAGCTGCTGAGAGGATGATGTGGTTTAAATGGATCGAACGAGTCGACAGCAACACACTAATGACATGAAGTCATGAACTTAAGTAGATCACACTCTTCCTAGTTTGTCCCATTTTGTCTCTGTTTGATTCTCCTCAAGCAAAAGACAAACACTTTTTGCTACATCTTTTTTTAATTTATTGCATCTGCCAGCACTTTCTGGGTTGCACTCATTTCACCAAGAGAGGCAATGTGTCACCTCGGAACACAGCGTAACTTGAGATATGAAAAGGCTTGTATTCTAGGCATTCCAGTATTGTGCAATTGTTCCCTGTTCTAGAAAAACAGTGGTGGAAAAAGTACCAAATTGTCATACTTGAGTAAAAGTAAAGATACCTTAATAGAAAGTTACTCAAGTAAAAGTGAAATTCACCCAGTAAAATACTACTTGAGTGAAAGTCTAAAAGTATTTGGTTGTAAATATACTTAAGTATCAAAAGTAAATGTAATTGCTGAAATATACTTAAGTATCAAAAGTAAAAGTATAAATAATTTCAAATTCCTTATATTAAGCAAAGCAGACGGCACCATTGTCTTGTTTTTAAAATGTATGGATAGCCAACAGTCAGATATAATTTACAAACGAAGCATTTGTATTTAGTGAGTGTGCCAGACCAGAAGCAGTAGGGATGACCACGTGTTAAGTGCATGTAAGTAAGTCGGTGAATTGGACCATTTTCCTGTCCTGCTAAGCATTTATCATGTAACGAGTACTTTTAGATGTCAGGGAAAATGTATGGAGTAAAAAGTACATTATTTTCTTTACGAATGTAGTGAAATAAAAGTAAAAGTTGTCGAAAATATAAATAGTAAAGTAAAGTGCAGATACCCGCAATAAAGTAGTAAGTAGTACTTTAAAGCAAATTGACTTAAGTACTTTACACAACTGTAGAAAAGGGGAGTATAGTGCTGAAGATCTGTTGAATCAGACACATTGTTTGCTCTATATCTTTCTCATTAAAATTATTCAGATTGTTGTGCAGGTCCTCAAGGCCATTTTATCACCAGGCCTTTCCACATCGAAGAGACAAGCTCTCAGCTCACAGGCTTTATGCGCCCACAGAGCCACCTGCAGAGTTTACATCACCCCAAAGACACAGACTGTGAAAGGTGATACCCTCTATGACAGGTAGTAAAGACGGGGCAGCTCACAGCTTTCTGCTTTTATTTCCCTGTCTTTATCCCACTGCACTGGCCTTCTGTGGTGGTGTAGGTTACACATCTCCAAGGTCTATGCCTGAGCTCCACTTAGGTTTGATTTAGTTGACGTTCAGAAAGTGTACTACTGTTCATACAGATCAATCCTTTACGACAGTGTTATAACCATAGGTAGAAACAACTACCATGCTCCTGGCTATTTTATTCTACATCATCAGATTTATCGATGAAATAAAGGCAAATGTTATCCTCCCAGTATAAGTCATATAAAAGCAGTTGGATGATTTTTGGTGATCATCAACAGCCTCCAACAGTCTGGAATGTGGGTCGTTATGAGACTGACCGGATCTCTTCAGTGTTTTAGGGTTGCAGTGTTGGCCTCCTTATCGCTCCCTATCCCTCACTTCCCTCGGTGGCAGTCAACCAAGATGGATGCTGTGTTGCCAGGTCCAGGGGGTAGGAGAGGGAGGCAGCTAATTACAAGGTCCAGGGAACTGGCCGTTCTAACTGGCAACTCTCCTCTACTGTACTCTCCTATTTAGGTCTGTAAACAGAGGTTACATTGGGCCAAAAGATCCACGCAAGAGTTCATGCACTTGAGCTTGGCATTTATCATATTTACATTCCTTGATAATCTCAGTAGATCTGTTTATGATATTTCTCCCTCTTTGATTGTTTTTGGTTCTTTTTCCTCCAGCCTCATATCAGGACTTACGGCGAGGATTGCCATGGCCTGATTTGGACTTGATGTTGTTTTACTGTGTTAGAAATAACAGAGTATTTTTTTTCTTGTTAATTATTTTATCTATATCTATCTATCTATCTATAAGAGATTATAATATATGATCAAGGTCATAAAATATTATCTTTTAAACAAAGTCCACATATTTCAGTGTACGTTAGTGTTTTGCACACTAGAGGTGAAATTATAAACACACAATATGAAAACAGATCCATTGTTGTATTTCTGCCATGTCTATTATCTAATGATTCTGAAAAGCACTTTGTTTGGACAAAAAGTTAAAAGGTTTGACCAGACCATTGTAGATGCTGCGGCTTTGCTCTAAGCAGACAGAAAGCACCGGCTCTCTTCCCCTGGAAAACCTGTAAAAAAAAACCTAGGCCATGTAATTTAGAGGGGGATCCATTTCCACCGCGCTCCATTTACTTTTAACTGTTTCAGCCGCTCTGTCCCACACCTGGCCTCTGAGTGTGGCACTGAACAGAGCCTGCACTGTTCTGCACCCAGACAGAACTGCAGAGCCATGCAGAAAATAAATCAGATCCATGTTCATTACACAAAAGCTGTGGGCAGATTTATTTCATTGTTGGACTTTCTCATTCTGAGCCACGACTTCACCGCTTTTTTTTCTCCTTTCCCTCACAAGTGAACCTCTAGAGGGGGGGAACCGTCTATTGGTTTTGCGTCTCCACCTCCGTGCTATCTCGACTCTGTGGTTTTGGAGTGGTCTGAAAAATGCTGTCCAAGCCACCCAAAGGACTCTGTAATGGCTGTGTGAAATGGCCCTATCTGGAGCACCTCAACTCCCTGAAACAACATCGACAAACCTGCATAAATACGCTTCTCTCCGCAGATCAACAAGGAAGAGCCCGTGGATATAATCGGCCTATTAAGGTCAAGTTTTTCAAAGTGTGCTACTGTACCACACCCACTCCCCTCATTCTGATACAGCAACCCCCAGGCCCCAGTCCCCTGCAAGCGCTTGTGATAAAATCCAAGGGCTGACGCTCGCCCTCTCTCAAGTCATAGCACATTGATGAAAGTGTTGACTGTGTTGAATATAATTCTGTTTTGATATAGCTGCTGAGTCTAGGTCACAGTAAAGAGAAACTGTGAAACCACAGAGCCCAATCTACCATCCTAACAGAAACAAACAGGAATATGTTTATTCAGATAATCACACTGAACAAAACCTGGAGAGTATAACAGTAAATATTTCATTAGTTTATACATTTTCTTCTCATTGAGTGAGGAACGGGATCAAATGGAATCATCCAATGAGGCAGCAAGATGTGTCCAATATACTGGCCAGAGAAGCAATATAAATATGTCTTAAATGGCAGCACAATGTGTCATCAAGTGTCATCAATTGATTTTGTGATCAATAATGACAAGAATCACAAACATACAGTGGGTTTCAGCACACATTCAGACAGTGCACAACTTTTAGCTAATACTGCAGGCACCAGTGGCTCTACCAGAGGCTCAGAGTGGCAGCAGCGGTAGTGAGAGACTGAATGGTTAGCCTACGTAAAGTCGCTATCAGTGCGAGAGCATCCTCTCAGGAAGGAAGCGAGCTGCGTTAGTGCCTCTCTGGCTTCACAGCATCAGCTCCTGCAGTGACAGCGGTTATTTTTGGACTGGGGGTCATGTTACGACTATGAGAAGAGTCCTCGGACAGGAACTCACCAAGCGCAACACCCAGCAGCTCCAGCATTCTTGGCACAGTGCCGAGGTGGGGCTAGCTCACCCCAGAGCTGGACAGTACAGGAAGAGGACAACCCGAAAACCCAAAGAGGCCCATCTCATCTTCAACTCTAGCTGAACTCTTCTCAACACCCTCAACCATATACTACATACTACAAATGGTATTTTCTCAGCTGAAAGTTTGTAAGTTAAATTTGTCTACGAAAGATTCTATACACTTACCAAGACAACAAATGTCTTGACTTAAATCAGCTTGAAAATCTATGGCAAGAGTTGAAAATGGCTGTCTAGCAATTGAATAATTTTTAAAAATAATAATGTGCAAATATTGTACAATCAATGTATACAAAGCTCTTAGAGAATTACCCATGCACTGTAAACCAAGGCATTTAACTCAAATACTTCTAGTAAGTTGAACTCAAAGTCAATAAAAAATGCGGTACTGACTCAAAACTAAATGAGAAGTCACATCAACTACATTTAAGTTATAACAAATTAACTATTTTCCCAGCACACTACTGCAGGTAGATTTTTTGGAATTGTTTTTGAAATGTGTTTTTGCATTTAAATTGAGTGATTAGTCAATCTTAGGCTACACAAAGATACAAAAACGTTAATTTTTCTTGTAAAGCATGTGCTGAGAGTCAGGAAGCAAGTTCAGGGAGTGTTTTAATAAAAGAAACAATGAACACAAAACACAAACAACGCACCGACATGAAAACAGAGTCAATAACACCTGAAGAAAGAACCAAGGGGAGTGACAGATACAGGGAAGATAATCAAGGAGGTGATCGAGTCCAGGTGAGTGTCATGAGGCGCAGGTGCACGAGACGATAGTGACAGGTGTGCGGGATAATCAGCAGCCTATAGGTGACAGTACCCCCTCCCCGGCGCGCGGCTTCTGCCGCAGGATGCCGTCAAAGGGGACAAACCAGGGGATCAGGAGCGGACCGGTCACCCCTGCTGATGCGCGAGAACCTGTCACGCCAGCTGAGGAACGGGAACCTGTCGAGTCAGCTGGGGCTGGGAACCTGACAGATCGGTTGAGGCAGGGGAGCCTGGCGATCCGGCTGAGGCATGAGAACCTGACGAGCTGGTGGAAGCAGGGGAGCCTGAAAATCCGGCGGAGGCATGAAAGCCCAACGAGCCGGCTGAGGCAGGGGAGCTTGGCGATCCGGCTACGGCATGAAAGCCAGATGAGCCGACTAACAGGGGACCCTGGCATCCGACTAAGGCAGGGGAGCCTAGCGACCCGGCTGAGGCATGAGAGCCTGACGAGCCGGCTG
This sequence comes from Salvelinus sp. IW2-2015, assembly GCF_002910315.2. Taxonomy (NCBI): domain Eukaryota; kingdom Metazoa; phylum Chordata; class Actinopteri; order Salmoniformes; family Salmonidae; genus Salvelinus; species Salvelinus sp. IW2-2015. The sequence goes on from NC_036841.1 coordinate 21,113,084, forward strand.
AGGCAGGGGAGCCTGGTGATCTGGTTGAGGCATGAGAGCCTGTAGCAGTTCCCGGACCCGCCGTCATTACTCTGACACACACAAAAAAAACTCCCTGATGCTTCCCTTAGGTGAGGTGATATTCTGTAACGAGCGAGCTGAGAGTCGGTAAGCAAGTTCAGGGAGTGAGTGTTTTAATAAATAAAAGAAACAATGAACACGAAACACAAACAATGCACCAACATGAAAACAGAGTCAATAACACCTGAGGAAAGAACCAAGGGGAGTGACAGATACAGGGAAGATAATCAAGGAGGTGATCGAGTCCAGGTGAGTGTCATGAGGCGTAGGTGTGCGAGACGATGGTTACAGGTGTGCGGTATAATCAGCAGCCTGATGACCTAGAGGCCAGAGAGGGAGAATACGTGACATTTCTAAACTAATCCAGTCATTTAGTTACATTTTGCACCCTTTACTGAAATGGTTGTTCCAGTTTAAATGGCTTACTGTAGTTAGCCACCTCACACTGTTCCTAACCCTGGCAGTCATTACGAATGCAGGTTGCGGGTGAATACACATTTTAACTGTTGGATATCTTAACTCTGTTTGGATTCCAATAGGAATTACATAATTAGGAATTACACAATTACAAATCAGCATAATGTGATTTGCATGTATGTTGCAAAATTCTGTTGTTTTTCAGAAATTCCGGTTAGAAGATTCCTGTAAATCCTTCAACCAGGGTACTATAACTTTGCTAGACCTCAAAATAAGACCTTATGATATACAGTACCAGTCAAAGGTTTGGACACACCTACTCATTCAATCATTTTTCTTTATTTTTACTATTTTCTACATTGTTGAATAATAGTGAAGACACTACCCCTACCTTGTCACAACTGATTGTCTCAAACACATTAAAAGGAAAGAAATGCCACAAATTAACTTTTAACAAGGCACACCTGTTAATTGAAATGCATTCCAGGTGACTACCTCATGAAGCTGGTTGAGAGAATGCCAAGTGTGCAAAGCTGTCATCAAGGCAAAGGGTGGCTACTTTGAAGAATTTGAAACATAAAATGTATTTTGATTTGTTTAAAACTTTTTTTGTTACCACATGACTCCATGTGTGTTGTTTCATAGTTGTGATGTCTTCACTATTATTCTACAATGTAGAAAATAGTTTTAAAAAATAAGAAAAACCCTTGAATGAGTAGGTGTGTTCAAACTGTTGACTGGTACTGTATGTAATGTCATAAAGAGTTTAATTATAATGATAATGTTCACCTAGGAACTCACTTGGTGAAGGCCACAGGACTGAAAATGAATGAATTTAACAACCATGTCTCTGTCCTTTACAAATACAGTCATGGGTGGTAACTCCACAATTCACTTTAAAAGTCAAGGCACACTGGCAAATTATATTTGAGGCGTGGCTCAGTGCGAGTGTATGTTCAAGCTGATACAATTTTCATCTGGACCCCCTACACAGTTACTCTGTCGGTTTAAGGAATGACTACAAAATGACTTTAAGTAACTGTACTCAGATTAAGTGCAACGGGTTTCCTCAAAAGTTTGGTGTAATGACAGCACATTGGGGTTTACAGTGTGGACATTGAGAGATCAAGTGTGTTGTGGTTTGAGGAAACATTTTTAGGTGATGCCTATGGTTCTGTAAGGGATCTAGTGAAAGTTAATAGAATTTGACATGAATCAGATGTCTTCTGGATCACCACATGGCAAAGCAGTGACATATTGTGATATGTTTTTGGTGAAGGCATTCCTGAGGCTGGGTTAGGAACCACAGAGTTACTACGCAAGAAATATCAAAGGCTTAGCACACACCACTGCTGTAGCAGAGAATGTGGGAGGTTTACAACAAATCCTGATCCTAACTCATTCACCCTGAAAATGTGTGTGTGTACGTGTGTGCAGACGTGTGTGTGAATATACGTGCGTGTGTCTGTGTTGCCAAAGTAGTAATTTATTGGCATTTCCATTGATCTGACCTCAGGTTGTAGAGGTTGTTTCTCCAGAGCAACTTCAGCAGCTCAGGTTACACTGTCCACCCTGAGAGAAAACAAGATGGAGAACACTCCCCTGAGACGCCTCCTTCTCCCTCTCCCTCTCGTGCCCTGTCTGTCCCCCCACAACACAACACAACATATGGGATCCATTAACCCTGTTAGGTAGGGCCACATAAAAGTTTCGTTAAATTTTCTACAACCCCACTCCTCACTGCGGCCCCAGCAGCCAGTAAATGAAATGCTCCAGGGCCCACGATGGCTGCTAGTGAACAGCAGGGGCCATTTAGGAAGGCTGAGGTGACACTTCAGATCAGCTGACTCGCTATAACTACTACACATACATGGGGAGGGGAAGGGGAGGGAGGTGTTGACCTTGGAAACAGATATATGGATTTGATCTTCTGACAACAGCCGACCAACGACAGAGTTTGCATTCAACTTTTCCTGACCAGACTCCTCACACCACAATAAGTATTTTATGGAAACATGTTTTTTGTATTAAGATCAAATGTCATCACACAATGACTCAGTGGAGTGATACTTGACACTGTGATAGATGCTGTAAATGTGTGTGTCTTTATGAGACTGAGTAGTACTACCCCAGCTCTATGAGTCAGTACACGGTGTGGGGTTTCAGTTCAGAACAATGAAACGCAGTAGGTGTTTTCAGGGTCTAATAATATTACTGACACAGCAGGCATTTCATAGTATTTATCGGTCTGGTTTGTTACTCTCAAACCACCACTCTGCTCATGGCATTTACCTTCTTTCCAATAGAATTGTATGGCTGGAAAGGGAATATGATAAGATTGGAGGAAGCTGAAAACAAATTAGAAGAAATGAAGTTAAAGTTGTAGTCACTTGTCTGAGATCTGGCTCAGGTATCATATTCATCGGACGGGGGTTGAGGTGGAATGGGGGTGGGGGAGTTGACCCTCCCTCCATCGTCCTCCCACACTCCCCTGGCCTAGTAGTGGAACAGCCTTCATTTAAACCCACTGGAGGGTTATGAATGGGCCTGTCTGGTTCTCCTACACCCTTGAAGCTCCAGCTGCTTCCCATTTACAGAGAAAGAAGAGAAGATTAGGCGAGCAGGGGGGTGGGGCAGCACAGGTCCCAGCTCTAATCCCTGGCAGGCAGGTAGCTCTGCTCTGATGAGGCCCAGAGTTCAGTGCTCTGAGGAGGAGGAGGAGGAAGAGAAGCAGTGGGGGCTTCACTTCCGGAGCTAGTGTCCATCGAAGCCTAATATCTCATTTTTTTCCTACTCCTCTGTTCATATCACTCATCCATTTTATTGCTTTTTCTGCCCCAGTTTTTTCACTTGATGATCCTCTAATTTATACTAATAAATGAAGTGTTGTCTTTTTCTGGTGAGCCGTAACCATTACTTTCCTGGCAGCGGCCCAAAGGTGAGAATAGGAGATTTGGGCCTGCCAGACTGTTTGGGCCAGTTTTATGAAAGTGTATAAATCTGAGTGGCAGTAGAGAGTTAGATGCTAAATCCCCTGGCCTTATGTTATCATGTGTTTTCATGCAGCAGACAGTGGGGGGGGTTGGGGAGTAATGAAACAAAAAAAATGAACAGATGAACCGAATATAATGTCATCTCACAACGAAGAAAGAGAGCTTTAATTTGATGTACTGTATGTTTGGGTTTATGGGTAGATTAGACTATCCAGCAAATCTCAGATTAGTAAAATACTTTTTAGGTCTTATATTTTCCCTTTAGATTGATGGGGAGAAAACCCATAAATGTGCTTCACCACAAATAACCTAAATGGGAACCATCATGTAACAACCCTACACACCACCACCACTGGTACAGTCCATATTTAGACCATCTGCAGATGTTTATGAGTGTCAGAAAGCACTGAGTGACTGACACTGGATAGCAGATCGTTGTGGTCATAGTGGGGCAGAGATCATGTCCAGATTTATGGTTTGATGTTATTCTATTGTTTATTGGACAATGTGGTTTAAATTGAGCTCACTCAAAAACACCATTCCCCCTCGTGCGTTCCCATGGACTTAGTAGGGGTTTACATTCTCATGCCCTCCCAGCCACCAGCTACCCTCCTCCAAACCAGGTTTTTTGTCTTTCCCCCATCAGCAACACGCTCATTCACAATAGCAGCTCCACCCCCTGCACAGCACAACACAATGCTAAACATATGCCTCCAATGAGCTTTTCGTTTGTTATAACACACACACACACATAAAATGCTCACTGGAGAAATGTGTATTTATCTTCTAAATTGATTATAGGATGTCATTGAGATTTGCCCCTGGAGATGTGATGTAAAAACAACATGTAAAAAAGGACCTAACAGTGGGAATCTGACTGAAGGCCCCTGCCTCATGGTGCAATTCTCATACACACCACTAGAGGAGCCCCTACCTCACCAGACAAGTTCAGACAACCACTACCAGTTTTAGTTGTGAAAAGCACAAAGCATTCACAAGCAGGTAACTTAACTTCAACTACACAACTTAGTGATATTGATAACTACATGTAACAAGTTTCCAAAACTTCCTTCACATGATATGGCAATAGGCTATTTTATCAAAGATTTTCTCTATTGGATTGCAGTATTGTGGATGTAACGTCAGAGCCCTGTGAAATAAATGTGCTACTTTCTAACAGGTAGGCTAATGATGAGTCAGAACATATGTACCTACCCCATGACAATAGTGGTGTAGTTGATAACTTTCAACAGGTAGGCTACGTTATTTGTATATTTGTTTAGAGTGACTAGTCATAAATCAAGAGTGAAGGTGCAGTAGGCAAGCAACAGCTCACTGACATAATCTTACCTCTCTGGTCCCTTCGGCGGCCAAACTGAGGCCAAGGTGGCGTAGTTGTAAGCAGGAACCAAGATGGCGTCGTTGTAAGCAGGAACCAAGATGGCGTCGTTGTAAGCAGGAACCAAGATGGCGTCGTTGTAAGCAGGAACTAAGATGGCGTCGTTGTAAGCAGGAACCAAGATGGTGGCAAAACGTCCTAATTTCAAACAAAAATGTAAAAGTTACCACCAACTATGTAAGGCATGGATAAAAAGATGAGACAAACAACTTCTCTCATCGATGATGAATCTAACTTTTAGCTTCACATGACAAAAATAGTAGTTTGAAGACAACCATGCTGTAGTCATGACTTCTTTCACAAGCGTGCGCGGGGGTCGGGGTGTTCTGGTTAACTTCCGCCAACATAGCGGATTTTGCTTCGGTTACTTTGGCTTTCAAATATAGCTCCGTGCTCCCAAACTGATTTGCTATCAAAGGCAGTGGCCACTATATGGTATTGATTTCTGCTAATGTGCTAATTTTGAACAATCAAAATAGTGGTGTAGTGCTAAACTACCTACAGACATGTCTTCTGCTTATCTGTTTGTTTACAATGAGTCATAAATGACTGAAGGTAAAAACAGAAACACCTACAGTTCTGTGTAATGCTATTGATAGGTCTTACCTCAGTGTCAACAGCTTAGCTGGAACACTAGGTGAATCTCAAGGGCCACACATATTTCAAATCTATATATCTCTCTGATATAATGAGCTTGCCAAGAGGTTCATCATACCATAGCTACAGTGGTCATTGTACTGCAGGCCTTGTGATTTGCCTGCAACTAAAGAATAGCCCTTACTAACCCTTAGGCAGGTCTTCTTGGGTCTCTGCATACTTGGTGGATGAGACTCCATGAACAGGGTATGTCCACTGATGATCTAACCACAGGGGTCGAATAATAACCCCTTGTGTCAGAAATCAGTTTGATAATGTAAAAGTCAGACTGCACTGCTAACATTTACAATAACCCTGGTTAATAGGTTAACTCAATTCAGACATTGAGTGCATGCAGCATCATAAGAGGCTTCTTTTTTCTCTCAACATCATTCAATGTTCATACTGATGCTGATTTTTGTATGAAGCACATCATAGCTTTGTGTTCATGTTTAAAGTAAAGGCGTTTTTCTAGGCCATCATTGCACACGGTGATTCAATTTGCTGTTGCTACGGCGACGCTCTAATTTGGCCCTTGTAGTAGACATTGTGGTTAGAGCAACAGGTGCCTGTTATTTTGGTCCTCTTGTTGCAAGGTACTGTGTGTGTGTGTGTGTGTGTGTGTGTGTGTGTGTGTGTGTGTGTGTGTGTGTGTGTGTGTGTTGTGTGTGTGTGTGTGTGTGTGTGTGTGTGTGTGTGTGTGTAACGTGTTACCTTCGTGCCTTCAGAGGGACTGAAATACACGCCCGCAGACTGAGACAAGAGGGAGCAAATGAAGGCTCTGTGGTTCGCCGAGCGCCGCACCCAAGGGATCCACAGCATTTGTTTACCGGCTCCCTGTGAAGGTGTGAGGCTTGAAGAAATGTGTGTGTGTGTGCTGCACATACAACAACGCCTAGTCCCTTTTCTACCTCTCTCCTATTCACACTCTGAAAAAGTAACCAACCGCCACCCAGCTTGACCTTTCAATGTTTCCATTGCACTACTCAGGCAAGGAGGTGCATGCTAGGTTAGATCAGAGATTATGTGGGTGACAGGGTGTTGGTCTCTAGACTGGTTATAGTGCGGATTTATACTACTCTGTATTTGAGTGGGACACACTGCTCTGCACTGGGCTTGTACAGAGGACATGCTTATTTCAGCCTCCCCATCTTGATGGATACCATGGATATATTCAGCAGTTAGTGCTTTACAAATACTGCCAATGTTCTTTTTGGAATATCAGACTCATTCTATGACAACTTTCTCTTTTGCCAACTGTGCGCTTGCTGTAAATAATTGTGCGACCACTCAATATGATACCATCTGAATTGACAGTAATTGCTATCACCTGGAACAGACTGGCAGAGTGTTCCATGTCAGGTGTGAGTTAAAGGACCACGCTGCCAGGAAAGAGATGGCTTAGGCCAGAGAGGAAGAAGCAAGAGGTTTTACTACACCCAAAATGTGTCCACAAAATTAAGCCCACGGAGTGAGAAATGTTTGTATGGAGGTCTAAAAAATCAACAACAAAAAATCTATGAGACAGTGTTGAATTTGGTTAACAAAAAATGTAATTGTAAAATTGCTACGTGAGGCTTATTTTATTGAATAGAAGTCTCATAATGGTTAGGTTGTTACAAATACACTGATATAAGTGGACGCACATGGCATTTCGTCAACTTTAGATAAACAAATAAAAAAATCGGAGTTGTGCCTGTTGTCATAGAGATATATAGAGGACTCATCATGGATATAATCTGTTTTAGCATCGACCTTGCCATTGAGGGCTTCCACCATTTTAAAACAGTCAACTGGGTGTGGATTCATATGAGTTGGGAGTGTTCAGCTAATGAAAATGCTGTCAGAGACGCTATAGTGGCACAGATACAAAGATGAGTCCTCTATCTATCTCTATGGCCTGTTGTGCACATGCGTATCTGCCCTCTCATTGGCTAGAAGGGTCCCACCTAATCTCGCCTCCTCCCGCCTGCCTTCCATCTTTGAGGATATGTATTTCCATTGTTAGACTGGTCACTTGACTATCCTGTCAATATAATAGACAATCATTGCTTAGGCCCAGATTTGGTTGTAAAAAAGCTAACTTCTCCTTTAAGTCTCTAACATGGAGGCACATTTTTGTTCTAATTGGTCTTCAGAAGTACCACAGCTTTCTTATTTTAAGGGACTGGGGTCTACCCAGACCCATCTTTTGAACTCTAGCCACTGAGTGGCGCAGCGGTCTAAGGCACTGCATCTCAGTGCTAGAGGCATCACTACAGACCCTGGTTTGATCCCGGGCTGTATTACAACCGGCCGTGATCGGGAGTCTCATAGGGCGGTGCACAATTGGCCCAGCGTTGTCCTGGTTAGTGGAGGGTTTGGCCGGAATAGGCCGTCATTGTAAAATAAGAATTTGTTCTTAACTGACTTGCCTAGTTAAATAAAGGTTACATTTAAAAGAATGAGTTAAGGCCTGGTGTTAAGGCCTGGTCCCATATGAGTGGGGAAAAGGAGAGTAGTGCGTTGGTATGAGGGCTATAATATTTATGGTCTGGTCTGGCATGCATGTCTGATGCTCTGCTCTGGGCATGGCCCTGCCTTGGTAGTTAAGGCAGACGGTGTGTCCACCTTTGAACCGCTGATCTCCTGGCTAAAGCCTGACACGGTTTGGGTCTGTAACTCAAAAAGCCCCTCCCTCTCTTCTCTCCCGGGTCTCCTGGCCCATCTAAAGTCTCTCTGTGATATACGCTTCCAGGGAGGGGGACTCCTCTGACCCTAACCCAGCCACCCTGAGACCCCTCCCCATGACTCTCTGCAAGAGCGCAGAGTTGGGATCTGCCCATGCTGCGTGAGGCACCACTGGTGTTCCCTGTTCTGTTATTCCAACTCTCTGGTTACAGTCCTAAACCCTGGAGAGTCTTTAACGTCCTGGAGATCAGGACCCTGGCTGTTAACAGCTACAAGGGGAAAGGTTCCTCTACATTCTGCCCTAGACTCTCCCCATGTTACCAAACCTCCTCCCTCTCAGTAAAGGAACCCCCTTGTAGACATATTTGATTGCTTAAACCAGGCCATTGAGATGATGGTTGGCCAAATACATGTAGGATGAGGAAGTATTTGCTATGCATATCCCAAATTCTTAAGCCACTAAATCCCACACGTGGTACAGGTCAGACAGGTAAGATTATGTCACGGCCAACCACTGATTTACAGTTTTGTATCTTTATTTCATCAGATATTGAGTCAAAAAGTTGAGTCAAAAATTGTATTAAGGCTACCATACAGTTAAAATAAATTTAAATGTACTTAGATTTCACAGTTAGAATAAGATGTTTTCCAAGGTAGTTTGCGATGTAAAATTAAATCATGATCATTCAAATATATGCTAAATGCATGGCCAAGTTTTCAACTGAATATTCCGTTTGAGTTTTGACCCCTGTTCTGACCTGGCCATTTGTCTTTTTGACAGTGGCAGTTTTCAACCCAGTTTGAAATTTCGATTATCTCCCAGACTATTATCATTTTATGTACCACAGTTGAACTTGTCAGAGCCAATTGAAATGCTGTAATTGAAGCTTGATCCGAAAAATGCCCAAAGACCTTTTGCTATTTTTGTCAAAATGGCACCTGTCATTTTTTATCTATGAGCATGTCTTTCAAGATAACGATTGTACGTTGGCCATGGGAATATTTTGTCTCTAATGTCATTTGTGGTGATCTCAAGTTCATTCACAGTGATAATTTAATCTCAAACGTATTCAACAATAAAAAGTGAGAGAGCTTGACAGCAGGTGCTCAACTGTAAAACATTCACGTTCTGTACCCTCAGAAGCTCATTGACTAGAAGTTACTGGAAGTAAACTTTGTTTTAAATAAACTGACATCATTCTAAAAGAATGACTGACTAGATAATGTGTCCATATTGCAGAACAATTTGATGCAGGCTAATGCCATCTACTTCAGCAATGTGTAGGCAGTATCTTTGCTTACAAACCACTACCAATGCAGTAAGACAGTGCATAGTGAGAAAGTGCATAGTGATGATTACATGTTACTTCTGGCTAGGCAGGGCGAGGATTTCCTCCTGGAAGTGTACGGCTAGAAAAGTTGTAATGATGCTTCAGTGGAGGGCTGGTTGGGGTAAAGAGCCCCCCAAGATGAGGAGCTGAGCCGAGGGCTTCTGGCTCCCCCTCTCCCTCTCTGGCCCACTCCCCATCTCCCACACCTCCACCGGCCCTCTCCCCTCCTCAGTCTCTCCTATTGTCTCTCATCCACCGACCATGACTCCTTGACCCCATGCACCGTACCCACTGTGGGGTGGTTCCGGTTCCTATTTATAATGGTGGATTTCCTCCTATTCTTTTGTCGTCATCCCATCCACCTCATTCCACAGCCCCCCTTCCTCTTTTCATTCGTTGTCCTTTCCTCCACTTCCTGTTTGTGAGCTAGTCCCGTGGCTGGCTGGTGGGTTGGCGGGCGGTCATCTGGGGGCTGTTTGGTCGTCTCTCCTAATTATCCAGGGCTAAAGGCAGGGTGTGTTGGAGAGAGCAGAGCACAGACTGCCACTGGACCACCAGTCATGTCTGGACCTGTTATATTCTATACTCATCTTCCTGGCTGGATCACAATGAGTTGGGATGGAGTTGGCCTATGTGCACACACATCAATGGAAAGTGGAAACTCCAGTCAACATCCACTTGATTGGTCATGCTACTCATAATAAATTAATTTAGCCATTTCTCTGCTTAAAGGTCATGCTTTGAATTGAATGTAGCCTCTGCTTATTTTTGAATATTCTATTTTATTCACTTTAATACTGTTGTCTCTTAGTAGATGGAAAATATGTTCTCTGAATGTACTGTAAATAGGTCTAATTATTTTTTTAAATGAAAATCACGGGGCTGGCGGGGGTGGAAAAACATAGCTTTCGCAATTGCATGGTTGATTATTTAAAAAATGTTATGACATAATTTAGTGTATCTGAATATGGATAGGCTTATACCATGTAATGTCCATATACCAAACAAAGAAGTCTTTGTTTGGAAAGCAAGGAGACCTTTATTTATCAATCTATAAAGAATAAGGCTAGCGCTAGCTGCATAGTCGTCTCTGATTACAGAGATTTCAGCCAGTCTCACTTAAGATCTCAGGTCCCAAGAGAGGCCTTTTTATAGTAAAACAGGAACCTACCTTCCCCTGTGGGCTTTGCTTCATCTGTGGGCATGACACACTTTCTTTATATTCAGTCTGCTTTTTTCTCCATTGTTTTGACGCCTTCCATTTGTGAAGTGATCGACAGCTAATCTGAGCCAAATTCAAAAATATTTATATTTTTGTTAATGAGACGACGGTGTCCAAAGATGTTTTAGAGCCTTAATTCCAAAACTCTAAAATGTTCATGTAAACATCACGTGCTGGAATATGTAGTGTTTTCCACAACAATGGACAAAGTGTTTAAATCAACAATTGAGAAGGAAGAATGCAAAGTTGATACAAGAATTCAATAAAGAAATTCAACAAATTCATTCAAACTCAACAAAGAGCTGTGGAATGAGGATAATGCATGAATGGCGGACCATTGATACATATTTTGTTCTTTGTTGCACCCCCCACCCCCATCAACTAAACTATGAAAGGAAATGATGCAAACACCTGGATAAGCAAAAACATTGTTAAAAAGGGCCCCCAGAGAGGCTGTCTGACAATGGATCAGAATGAGACCACAGACAATGAGCCCCCAAGTCACTGACAACATCCAGATCCAGATGCTTGTCCCGACCCGGAACTTGTGGGTGTTTGAGCCAAGGTTACGGCCCACCTGGATGTAAAACGCCCAGTCAGACAGACGGGGGGGTTAAACTCTCTCTGCTCTTATCTCACACAGGCATCTGTTGCTGTGAGCCTCCCAGATGTTTCCTGCCCGGCTGGGCGGCTGCTGCTGGTGTATGGTAGTGGTGGTAGTGGAGCACTTGGCTGGAGTCTGCACACTCTCCAGTCCTCTCCAGAGTGGGTGCTAGACCTCCAGGTCTAATCAAATGTGTTTATCTAAGGCCTTTCATGCTGATAGTAACTTGGCAACTTGACCAAACAATTCCAAAATATCATCATGCGTTGTAGGGAGTGGAGGACGTTGTTATTTTTGTACTCAATATGACCAGCATGTTGACTCTTCCATGAGGACAAACAGGAGGGTTTCATTTTGAAGCGTTCTCATCCACAGCACATTACTATATGTAATTGTACTAAGAACCAGTGTGTCAAGTTGTCAACAACACCACGAATGCTTAGCTAAAATAAGATGAATCAAGAATTAGGCTTGTTAAAGTAATCTGGCAGGTACTGTATATCAATGTAGGCCTACGTGACAACCTCCACATCGCTCTCTCCTTTATAATGGCCTTTGTTTTGTTTTATGGACATGACTTGGAGAAGCACCAAAAGCACCTTTGCCTTCCAGACTGGAAGGTAAATGATTATTCAGCCATTATATTTAACATGCGCAAACAGAGATGACTATCTACACACTACCTTTATTAGAATGAGTCATTACATCAAATCTTCATAAAATGTGTTTTTAATCAACTTCCTTTGAGCACATGAACGTATAGAAGACTAGGTTTGGACATTCATCCACCCAGCCACTATTAGATATCCATGTCACCGCAAAATACATTATTATTATTATTATTTATTAATCTATTATTATTATTATTATATACATTACATTGATGTATTTGAGGTTTAACATGTTTTTATGTATTTTCATAATCTAACACAAAGTGTTTTCTAATTAATTTCTTCTGCTCCCATCCTTTTCTGTTACTGTGCACACCAACAGTTTATCCAGCCAGGCTAAATTATTTAAGTGATAACGCCCGAGAGGCCGGTGTTTGGAGGTTATATTGGCAAGGGTGTTGTTTGTCTCGGGCCGGTGTTGTGCCGAAAATCTGACGAATTTTGGCAAAAATATTAATTTATAGATTAATAAACTTGAAACAAATAGCCAAACCTAAAACTGCATACATTACTAGTGCCTCCCCTGCGATCAAACCGCCCCCCCCCCCCCCAAAGAAAAATTAAACGCAGTCTAACGTGATAATTGACAGTTGCCTTGAAGGACACAAATAAAAAATAATTTCTGCTACTAAAATCTGTGAAATGTAGGCTAAACAGACAACGGAGTGAAGAGCAGAAATCTCAACTAGCAAGCAAGTCGCAGCAATGAAGAATTGAGTGTGTGCGCGTTCACGCGAAGGGGGGAGATGTTCGGCACAACACCGGCAATGTGTTTATACTATTTCATCCTTCCACAAGATATAGTCCCGAAAACAAATCGAGGGTTGCTACCTAAGCCGGCTGGTCGTTCGTTCTATTGGTTCGGTTGCCAGAGACGAGACCAAGTTCTAAATGTTCCATTTCCACACTGGCTGGCAACGTCCTTATCTCTTGTTTGCTAGCTAGCCAACTACAGCTAACTTACAGTCACGTCAAACAGTGCAGACAGAATAACAACAGTAGCTGCATTTGTTTAAGCTGTTTTCCAGTGACATTTATTTGGATACATCTCGTTAGGACACAAGGACACAGTTAACACAGTAACTTCGAATTGAAGCTGGAAAGACTGCAAACTAGCTGCACTTAATTTCCTTTTACCTTTTTTCAATTACAATTTCTTTGTATCCATAAACATGATTCCAGCTGATTCATGATTTCGACTGGTTGAGAAACGCTGCCTGCCTTTATCTCGTCCCGACTCCCGAACCCTACACGTTCATTACTATGGGACAGTTGGGGATCAAATTTGAATATTGAAACAATGTTGGAAATGTCGGAGCGACAGACAGCAATGTTAATACAAACCTCCGCTTTTGAAAACTAAATGTTGGTCTAAAAGAAATGTGAGATAATATCTAGATGCTTTTTATAGTGGAGATGACGTTTATAATTTCCCTGCCTGGGTTGATGAGATAGTGGATTGCGCAGTCAGATGGAACAGAGTAAATATGCATTATAACGTCATAGATTTAGCCTGTGGTAACTAGTGGAATAGACACCAGCTGGAATGCGCTTTTAACCAATCAGCATTCAGGATTAGACCCACCCATTGTAAAAATAGGTACAGTCTTTGGATAACTGGGCCAGGGCTTTGAACATTGAAGTCATTTCCACAACTGTTAAGCAAATTGGCTACTTCAGAAGTGTGCGTATACTTTACAGTTACCGCAGTCTGATAGTAGGATATCTTACGAAAGGGAGAGCCACTCGATCATGTCAGGCCTGGAGCCTGCCTGCCTCTCTCCTCCCTAGTCTCTCCTCAGTCTCTCCCCAGTCTAGGGTTCCAGAATGAGGAGGAGCTATCTATGATGGAGGGGGACAGATAACAGTGTCTGGAGCCCAGAGGGAGCCATGATTCCATACAGTACACAGTGGCTAGAACCACATGAATACCCAGAGAGCTATAGATACATTGGTCTCGATCTGTCTAACTATAGCTTCATACCCCATATCATGCCAGTATTGTTCGATGGTTGTTTGTTTATTTCAGGCTGTAACGACCTGTAGTGTATAGCTGTGTGGGTAACGTACCTGTATATAGATCTTGTTATATACAGCTCAACAGTTTGATTATCCTATCCATTAATGTACAAACAACCTCAACGCGTGGTTTGATCGCATTGCCCCAGCGAACTAATAGCATCCCCTGTGAGATTTTCCCATTGCTAGTGCTTCTTTGGCCTGGCATGTTTCTTTGTATGTTTAACACATTCCACTTGTTTGCTCTGTCACGTAGTGGAAAATAACATGTGGCTGAGTGCACGGAGCAGCGTGAGGTGTCTGTCACACTAGTCTGCAACCTGCAGGCACGAAGCCCCTGCTGCGGAGGATATGCACCATGCATGATGACATCATCACATGGTTTCTGCAGAGTTCTATATCTAGGCAGATATCAGAGAGAGACATAGTGTTACTTTTTTTCTTCTTCTTTTTAGCTTGCAGATTTTGCAGAAACGCAGCCTCCATCTCTCCTCTCCTCACCCACACTTGAAGAAAAGAACTCACAGGCTCCTAGTCTGGATTTTCATTGGTTAATTTAATTTTTTAGTGTAGACAGGATTCTGAAGAATGACTGTTATGAGTGTGACTCTGAGATTGTTCACCTTCTCTGATGTTGGCAGACAGCCATGATAGACTTAGATGCGGGTTGTTGACTCTAAAGTTTGATGTTCTATATCTTTCCCATATGGTTAATGATTTTGCAATGTTTTGTCACTGAGGTTTTTGTCATTGTATCACCCCAGGCTCAACGTCATTTATAGCTTGGATTTCACTCACCACATCACATTTTTCAGGTAGCTCAAATATGCATCGCTTGATTACAGTTATTTGCATATGAGATCTGAAATAAATATTCAAATTATCAACCAAATGTTGACGATGTTTGGTAGACGACGGTTGACAAGACAATGTCTGACATACAGGCCCAGTGTGCATGCTTTCAGGTATCTACAGTGTGACTAGTTCAACCTGTGCATTTTCTGAACCGTTTTTTAAAGGTACTGGCTTGGAGGAAATGAAGACCGTTTGAGGTGCTGGCAGATGTGAATCTGTGATGGATTCAGAGAGAGTTATTTCCAGTGAGCATCTATTTCTAGTGAGGAACTGTACCTACTGGCATTGATATACAGGGGCTTTCAGGCAATGGGATCTATTTAATATCCTCCTACGTTTCATTTGAGTTCTAAGGATCACAGGATATTTATAGTACTGCCAAGATATGTGATTTTTTCCAGACTGCTTGGCTGGGCTTTGGGGAGTGCCCAGGCCCAGCAGATGGTTATTTTATTCACCTTCTTCTCTCTCTTCTTTTTCCTCTCTTTCTCCCTCTATGTACTTTTTCATGAAAAGAATCAGCTGAGTCTTTTGGAGAAGGAGAGGAAATCCATCAGATCCGCAGCACAGCACCCAACCCCAGTGCCATACATTCTGGATGCTTCAAAGTAGCAGGAAGTGGAAACCTAATAAGGTGTATCCTCCAGGCTTCCTGTTAGGCTAACCCCGGAACCCTGGGCCCAGGGTACTTTAGATCTGCCACTAGATCCTCACATTTGACCCCCACACTTAAACTGGGTCCATTATGTGGTCAAGGCTGCAAACTCACCACTCAACAGGTCTCAGTGGTCATTTTGCTTTAGCATAGACCACCAAGGTAGATCTCTGAGTCATTGTTCATTAAAAACGCAATCCCATTACACATAATGCAATGTCTAGAATTGCTGGAAGAATATTATTATTTTTGAAGAAAACACACAAAAGCCTAAGAGAGGTCCATGATTTTCTTCACATGATCCTCTGCTCTCTTCAGACTGCAGCCTAGTGATGAAGGGGTTAACTGCTTCCATCAGCAGGAGACCCCGCCCACCCCAGGGGAGGAGATCAGGTGCCCATCTGGATCCAATCCCACCTGGACCCATGTAGATAAAAATAGAGGCTGCAGGGTGATGGGCCGTAGCTAAGGCACACCAGCCGCACATCAAAGCCCTTGAGACAAGGTACAGAGCTGGGGCGAGGGTCGAGGGCTGGGTTGGGGCAGTGGGCAGCCGCGTGCGTCCATGCTCATCTCTACTGGGCTGGAGTGTCTGCACGGTCTCATCTCCAAATTGAGCTTGGCTTTGAACCATGGGGATCAGCCTCTCCTTGGCCGTTTCACAGATAATATGCGTAGATTAGACATGTTGAAAGGATATGTTTCCAATTTGACTCGTGCCACCCTCCTCCTCCCCCATCTCTCCTCCTGTCTCCCCTCTTTCTCTTCTCATCCCTTCCTCCCTCTGTCTGCCTCCCTGTCTGCCTGGGCCATGTGTCTGACAGCTGATTAATTCTCCTGTGGAGAGGGGGAGCCAAACGGTGGATTGATAAATCATTTCTTTATGCATCCTCAGGTAAATAAAAAAAACCTGGCCCTGGTTAAAAATACATTGATCCTCTGTCTGACGTGCCACAGATGCTCCACATTAATGTCTTCCTGGCCTTCCTCGGAGTAGCTCTGTAATTTATTAACTGTTTTTACATACAGACCCAACAGACGTGTTTTATCTCTACAATAGCACAGTGCTCTGCAGACCATTAAATCAAAAGCAATGTTCAACATATTTTTCTCAAAAACAAGCATACTGTAGCTAGCTAGCTTGTGTGTGTGTGTGCGTGCGTGCGTGTGTGTGTGAGAGAGAGCATAGGTGTGTGTTGCACATGTATGTACTGTATGCACATCTGTTGAAGCAGAGTTGCAGCTATATAAGCTATTCGGATTGACCCCAGTGGGCTAGTGAGTTGATAGTACACAGAAATTGTTTTAGTCAATAAAAATATCCTATATTTCATTTTTTAAGTAGGTGTTTCTTTCTCATAAGCTGCTTCTATAAGAGCCTGTAGTAAACATAAACCTTCATAAACGATCTAAGCCCATGTTGGGTTAAATCCAAACACTAGGTCTGTAGCTTTTTAATTTAATATCGAGACTGTCTAACCCGTTGTGTTTTTGGTGTGACTCCCTTTAAGGACTAAATGACTCAAATGGAGTAAATTACTTAAATGGAAGGCGGTCTTTCCTAATTTACATTTGAACAACGGTCTGATATATTCAAGAATCCAAGAGAGCTGTGTCAATGTCCAATTATATGAAAAGCCCAAGTGAGTTTTTGAAAATGTTTCTTTATGACAAAAAGGCATGCTCAGTTGCGTTTCAGTACCCGACCACCTGCACACTGACTTTCTTTGCCCTCCATGATGTTCTCTCAAAGCAATGCCCAGTTAGGCGAGATATGAAGCTCTGGCTTCTGTCTAGGTAGCATTACTGACAGTCAATCACTTACAGTATAGTAATGCAACAACACACTCTCGTCTCATTGGAGCTCCTCACAGCCCCAGAGTACTTGCAAAGCAG
This sequence comes from Salvelinus sp. IW2-2015, assembly GCF_002910315.2. NCBI lineage: Eukaryota > Metazoa > Chordata > Actinopteri > Salmoniformes > Salmonidae > Salvelinus > Salvelinus sp. IW2-2015. The sequence continues at coordinate 21,130,512 of NC_036841.1, forward strand.
CTCGCCATCGCCGTCTGGAGAGAGTCTGATGCTATAAACAACGTCTTTAAGTTAGAGAACAGTCTCGATTCTTATGAGACAAATGTGTTTACACAACCAATGTTATGGTGCTGGTGTGTCTAGACAGCTGGTGCCGTGTGGTGGTGATTTTCTCACAGCTATTGAGTATGAGATATTGAGTTATGAGATGCAGTGCACTGGAGTCTGCGCGTGTTGCCGATTCACATATGATTGTCTCGGAGAGCTCGCGCCTGCCGGAAGTCGGGCTGCGTTATCTTACTGCTTTGTTGTAACGCACACTTATGTCATTGATCTAGAGGGCCGACTGCCATATACGTTTGCTCTGCTGCTGAGCGGAAGCGCTTGCTCTTAACTTAGTCGCTAAACAGACTTTTGAATACGATTGGGGTGCAGGTCCCAGAGAAAGTGCTATTGTTTTAGTCTACTCCAATCTCCCATAGAAGAAGGGCATGAGCAGTGCCTCTGTCTCTCCTGTGATGTGCGTTCCTCCGCAAGATGACCGTCTTCTCGATGGCGGCCGCGTCCGGTGGCTGTGTTGTCCGCTCCGCTGCCGCTCGAGATTCCTCGGAGGCGTCAGCCCGACCTGACGACGTGCTGTCTGATTACTACGCTAATCCACCCCCTTGTGTCTGATAAAGCTGGTTTCCTTCAGCCGCTGCGCTCCACTTACTGCGGCCGCGAGAGAGAGTGGAAGTCCAATTCACAAGTCTGAAAGGTAAGAGACATATACACATGCGTATGCGTGTGCGGTGTGCGTGGTTGCGTGTAGTTAGTATGATGTGCGTACTCTTTTGTTGATATAAGTGGCATCGCACGCGACACGAGTGTGCCACGCAATTGTACTAGCCTCCTGTGTGTGTTTGTGTTTGTGTGTCTGATAGCGGAGCACATCTCTGGCCGCCCAGGGAAGGGGTGTCCTTTCTAACAGCCCCTGATTACAGTTCCACAGCAACACACTAATGGCTGCCAGGTCATTGACCCAAAAACAGACCTTTTCTCTCTCCCCCCTTATCTACTTGCAGCACAGGGGGAATGGGGGACGGGGTGTCGAGCTAAAGTAGCACTCTTGTTGGGTGCACGTCTGTCCCTTGTCAGTTTAGGCAGTGCAGTGTCTTAGTTTGGAAAGTTGGTGTATTTGTAGTCTGCAGAGTATAGAAATGCAAGTATTCATCAGCATGAACATTTCAGGAAGAGTTTGTTCTTGTCGACCCAAGCTGCTGTAACAAGATACAACTACTCTTACTAGTCTGTACACTGCGGTCAATGACTGTCCTGTTCTATATAAGTCTCCTTATCACCTGACACTACTCACACCCTGCTGCACTGGTTGCTCTCCCCTTCCTGCCTCTCTCCTCTGCACTGGCGTGAGGCTGGGAGCACGAGCCAAGTCCCCAACCACACATCTGCCTGTGGGCTGCTCCGAGCCTCCTTCTGTGCTGCAGGGGGAGAATGTGAGAACGGTGGGCCCTGGCCTTCCCAGCCAACAGCCACGCCCAGGAGATTGCCATGGAGCGAGTCTGCCTCGCCTCGCTCAACCCCGTGATATGGGAATTGAATAGCCTGGAGGGAGGGAGAGAGGGAGGAGTTTGTCCCACTGAGTAGACTCAGGCACCCAGCCCGGCCCGTACAGTTAAGATAGTTAGCTCTGTGTGTGTTTTTTTCTGTTTGTTTCGCCTTGCCTCAGAGACCTAACAACAGTCCACACAAGTGGTCGGGACTGGAGTCTACGCGGCCAAGTGGTTCCAGGGGTTATGACCTCTTTGTGACTTCATTTAAGACCAGTGTGTAAACGTGTTTGCATTGTTGCAGAAATTGTCACTCCAGGGTTATTGATTAATGTTATTCTCCCATGTGCCCCTCGGTTGTTTTTCTGCCCTTTGTCCTTTTTCAACTCGTTGCTAAAGTTTCTCTTTCTTCAGTTACCACCTCTCTTGTTCTTACTACAAACAACTGTCAGAATTTTACTAGTATCACAAACACTTAACATTGTGTTATGACTCAGATCCACCTACCTCAACAGACTGTTAGTGTGTGTTATGACTCAGATCCAGCTACCTCAACAGACTGTTAGTGTGTGTTATGACTCAGATCCACCATACCTCAACAGACTGTTAGTGTGTGTTATGACTCAATCAGCTACCTCAACAGACTGTTAGTGTGTGTTATGACTCAGATCCACCTACCTCAACAGACTGTTAGTGTGTGTTATGACTCATATCCAGCTATCTCAACAGACAGAGGAGCACACCCCTATCCACATCGACGGACAGTAGTGGAAGGGTAGTAATTTTAAGTTCCTCGGTGTACACATCACGGACAAACCGAAGTGTCCACCCACACAGACAGCGTTTTGAAGAAGGCGCAGCAGCGCCTCTTCAACCTCAGGAGGCTGAAGAAATTCGGCTTGTCACCAAAAGCACTCACAAACTTCTACAGATGCACAATCGAAAGCATCCTGTCGGGCTGTATCACCGCCTGGTACGGCAACTGCTCCGCCCACAACCGTAAGGCTCTCCAGAGGTAGTGAGGTCTGCACAACGCATCACCGGGGGCAAACTACCTGCCCTCCAGCGACACCTACACCACCCGATGTCACAGGAAGCCATAAAGATCATCAAGGACAACAACCACCCGAGCCACTGCCTGTTCACCCCCTATCATCCAGAAGGCGAGGTCAGTACAGGTGCATCAAAGCAGGACCGAGAGACTGAAAAACAGCTTCTATCTCAAGGCCATCAGACTGTTAAACAGCCACCACTAACATTTAGTGGCCGCTGCCAACATACTGACTCAACTCCAGCCACTTTAATAATGGGAATTGATGGAAATTTATGTAAAAATGTATCACTAGCCACTTTAAACAATCCACTTAATATAATGTTTACATACCCTACATTACTCATCTCATATGTATATGTATATACTGTACTCTATATCATCTACTGAATCTTGCCATCTTTATGTAATACAGTATCACTAGCCTTATACATTACTCATCTCATATGTATATACTGTACTCTATACCATCTACTGCATCTTGCCTATGCGTTCTGTACCATCACTCATTCATATATCTTTATGTACATATTCTTTATCCCTTTACACTTGTGTGTATAAGGTAGTAGTTGTGGAATTGTTAGGTTAGATTACTCGTTGGTTATTACTGCATTGTCGGAACTAGAAGCACAAGCATTTCGCTACACTCGCATTAACATCTGCTAACCATGTGTATGTGACAAATAAAATTTCATTTGATTTGATTTGAGACTGTTAGTGTGTGTTTATGACTCATATCAGCTACCTCAACAGACTGTTAGTGTGTGTTATGACTCAGATCCACCTACGTCAACAGAGTGTTAGTGTGTGTTATGACTATATCCAGGTACTCAACAGACTGTTAGTGTGTGTTATGACTCAGATCCAGGTACTCAACTAGACTGTTAGTGTTGTTATGACTCAGATCCAGGTACTCAACAGACTGTTAGTGTGTTGTTATTCTCAGATCCAGTGTACTCAACAGACTGTTAGTGTGTGTTATGACTCATATCCAGCTACTCAACAGACTGTTAGTGTGTTTTATGACTCAGATCCAGTACTCAACAGACTGTTAGTGTGTTGTATGACTCAGATCCAGGTACTCAACACGACTGTAGTGTGTGTTATGACTCAGATCCACCCTTACCTCAACAGACTGTTAGTGTGTGTTATGACTCAGATCCAGGTACTCAACAGACTGTTAGTGTGTGTTATGACTCAGATCCAGGTACCTCAACAGACTGTTAGTGTGTTTTATGACTCATATCCAGGTACCACAACATACTGTTGGTGTGTGTTATGATTCAGATCCAGGTACCGCAACAGACTGTTAGTATGTGTTATGTATTACACAACCACTATCATAACTGAAGAGACTACAGGGTGGTTTGGTGACTAATCTCTAGTCTAGCCCCACCATGTTACACTGATAAAGAGCAGGACTGTCTGCTCTGGCTCAGACCTGAAAACCAGACCCTCCTCCTCCCCTCTTCCCTCCCAACACCTCTCCACTAGACACCACACCCCCACGGAGAACACTGAGGGCCACCCAAGGGCCAAACTTAGACCAGCAACATTCATCTGGGCTTAGTGATGGGTTTCAACATCCCTGTTCAGTCTATTGTACGCATTCATGCTATGAGAATCAGGAGGACTTCCTCCGTCGCCTACACCTTCTCTTGGAACATAGCTGCTTTTGGGCAGTCACACACACGCACACACATAGACATAATACACACAACAACACAAATATACACAGACAGACACACATGCAGTCACACAAGTTATGGGAAGTTCTGTTCTTCCAGTCGATGAACAACACTAACTCGATGTCCATATGTCACTGTGATCCTTGTATGGGAAAGTCGGTGACCTGAGGTGAGTTTGTCTCCTACGCAGCGTGTGAAAAACTGCTTTCCGACCCTCCCCCTCCCGTTCCCTCACTATTGATGGTATGTGTTACATTGTATTTTCTCTCTTGTCTTTTAAAGTTTCATTGACTCAGTGGGGTGGTACCCAGCTGGCACAGACAGACGCCTGACTCTGGTTTATATTAGGCCTTAGTCACTTGGAGGGCCCTGTTTATATTGCTGCCTGAGTCTGGGAATGCAGACTTGGGAAGCAGGCCCAGGGAACTTTCCTCACCCCCCCCCCCCATTTTCTCTCTCTGGCTTTTGTGAGATACACGCATGTAGGCCTAAGTGCTTGGGGGGGGGGGGGGGGGGGGGGGGGGTATGACATGAGGCACTGCTAGGTCATAAGAGGGAGTTTGGACAGTGTCATCTTGTTGGACAGTGTCATCTTGTTGGACAGTGTCATCTTGTTGGACAGTGTCATCTTGTTGGACAGTGCCATCTTGGACAGTGCCATCTTGTGACATCACACTGAGACAGTGAGAGAGGTAAGAGTGGGCTGATGTGTCTACTTAGTCATGTTGAACGATTCTGTGGAAAAATACTACTGGCAACATGGCTTAGTTGATTGCATGATTTCAGCTTCCTTGGAAAGAAGTGGTGGGACTTACCAAGCTTAATTCTAGGTATTGTACACTGTGGGTTTGTGGAATGTTGCCTTCCACTGAAAATAGCCATGGGAGATGATGATTTTGTTGTGTGTTCTGAACAAGCAAAAAATGTGCCACTGACTAACTTTAGAGCTTGGGGGTCAAACGACTCCAGGAATGACTTCAAGAAACCTCTGTTTCCAAATGTAGACAGTGTTAACCTTTGAACTACAGTGAAAAGAGACCATCTTTCCATGTTCTTGCCAAACTGAAACCTTATCTAGCCATAATCACCTGTCTATCAACTCCTTCAGATGTTTCCATATTTCAACAGTAAGGTTGTGACATTTTAAATACAGAAAATAAATAAATGAAAATGTAAGAGTGACTATGATCTCTGACCTTTAGGAGCTCTTGAGAGTTCCCTTGAAGAACATTGTATTTCCATTAGCAACTGCAACCCCAAAGAGCAATGATATGCAACTCTGCTTGTGACCATCTTCTGCCAGTTTAGGGCTCATAGCTGTCCGTCTAGATGCCCACTCATGGGCAGCAAACCACTCAGAGCACCTCCCAAGTCCCAGTGGCCTTCTCCCCTGCCGGCCTGGCTGCCCTAACCACTGGCAAAGCCACCGGCCAGCAGACCGATCAATTTAGGAATGTTTTCTTGTGTAAGTTTACGTCCACCTAGTTTATGGCTCAAAGCAGAGAGGATATATTTTAATGTGTTATTGCAAGAAAATGTGTTAATTAATGTTGTGTGAGTTCATTCATGTTGTGTATGTCTGCCTTCACACAAACTCTAAATGCTCTTGTCCTTTCCCACAAAGCTTTAACCTCTGAGATGCCAAAGGTTGTCACAGATTACTTTACTCAGTGTGGCCATTGGAAGAGAGAGGGAGGGTTGAATTCCTCACAAGGACAATATCTGCTGTAACATTCTAGTGTTTTAAATCAAAGTAAGACTTTGTGAAGATTTTGCATTTTATTTTCTAAACTGCTTACATTTTAAAGTGTCACCCGGTTTGTCCTTTAGCTTCAGTTGAGGAACCATTTGTAAAGTAGCTATAGAGATGTATTATAAATTGATAACATAATTAATCAGCCTTAAAAATATTGAAAGATACTTAGGGCTCTATTCAATCCCTATTGTGGAAGCGTTTGTCACGCCCTGACCGCAGAGAGCTTTTTATGTCTCTATTTTGGTTTGGTCAGGGTGTGATTTGGGTGGGCATTCTATGTTCATTTTCTATGTTTTGTATTTCTTTGTTGTTTGGCCGGGTGTGGTTCTCAATCAGAGGCAGCTGTCTATTGTTGTCTCTGATTGAGAACCATACTTAGGTAGTTTTTTCCCACATGGTTTTTGTGGGTAGTTATTTTCTGGTTTGTGTTTCTGCACCTGACAGGACTGTTTCGTGTTGTTCTATTTTTGTTATTTTTGTTATGAGTGTTCAGTTGAAATAAAAGCATGAACACTTACCACGCTGCGCTTTGGTCCACACCTTCTTCAACAGACAATCGTTACAGCGTTACAGATTTTGCAATATAAATGTAAAGGTCATTTCCGATTGAGCCGACATATGCAGCATTTACCATGAATGCCGTCTCCGCCAACGAGGGAACAATGCCTTTAAATTCTTATTTGGCTTTAGCGTAGAATTTCCGCAATACGGATTGAATAGAGCCCTTAGTGTGAATTAAGACAAGAAGCAGGTAACCAATTCCCCATGAGTTACTAAGGATTGTGGGATAGCAGGTGCTGAATATTACTTTATTTTCCTTTTCCCCCTCTTCTGCTTAGTTAGCACAGGCTGCAGTCACACACATTCACCCATGCTTGTTCTGTGTCCATTTTTTTAATTTTTGGTTATGGCAACGCTTGCACTCTTGCATCCTGGTCAGCCACCTCTGAGAGGCTGGTGGACGGTGAGAGTAGACTGGTGAAGTGATGAGAGGTGGAGGGGTGAGAGACCACTGTAACCAGAGACCATAGACCAAACATGACCTGGCTGTCTACTGCCTCCTCAGCTCTGCTCTCTGCCAAGGAGACCTCAATTCCCACAGTCAGAGGTAACCTAAGGTTTACTCAACTCTTCTACTTTCACAAGTGCCTGTGCAGGAAATACAGGCAAGAAGACGGTCCATTAAAATATCTCTCGTAATGTTTTACTTGCATTCAGTCTAGGTTGAATCAATGCGATTTACCAGAAAATGTCTTAGGCAAAGGATACAACCTAACTGTCTGCAGTTTGACCCTATCTCCCTAGACAGAGACAGTAGATTTACTGCCAGGCCAGGTCCAGGCCAGGCCCTGGATTACCCAGGAAGAGCAGTCAGCACTACTGGGCACTAAATCACAACAGCTTCAGCAGGAGCAGGCCAGAGAGCCAATGATGTTAAGGGTCAAAGGTCAATGGGAAGGAAGCTCAAGAACAGTCTGTATCTACATCTTAGGTCACTAGAAACCCATGACTTGTGTTTGTGCCTTAGAGCTAACATGTTTGTTATACTCTTTATCAGTGGCTGTTCACTAAATGATGGTAGGTTGTGGTTCACTACTGGCATCACAGCTACAGTGTTCATTGTCCTTGATTTATTGATGTACAGAATTTGACATTCATTGTTTGTCAACAGCACATGTACTGCACAGTACAGGTTGTACAGCACATGTTAGTGGGAGTTGGAAAAATCCTTAACCTTTCTCTGACTAACTTTTCTCTCCAGGAAACATGTTTCCCATGTTTAGCCTTGAAGCCTCAGAGGCAGAAGTAATACAGTAAGACAACCTCCTGCGAATGCCGCTGAGAACTCCAGTAAGAGCTCCTTAGATTGTGTGTTTTTGTTAGACTACAGTGATTCACCATGCTTATTTCTGAATATGTATGGAAAGTGCCTGCTATGATAAGCAGGTTTTTCACTGTTTATTGACTCAATCTGCATGGTTGAAAGTCACGCAAGAAGAGCTACAACTGACCACACATGAGGCTGAAGTAGTTTAATGAAGGGGGAGGGGCTGGGGGTTGAAAGCATTAGTAAAGGGGGAAAGGCAAGCTACGTACAAGAAGAAAGAGAAAAGACAGAGAGTGGAAGCCATGGGGCTTTGAGGAAGAACGAAAAGGGTTGACTGTTTTCTCAGGGAGAGGGTGGGAGTGGGGTGCTGAGAGCAGCAGTTCCATGATGCAGCTGTGTGTGTGCGTGTGTGTTAGTGTCTGTGTGTTCACTTTACCTTAATTTAAGACATTCATATCTGATCCACTCACTCTTCACCCACCCACAACTCTCACACCCACAATGGAAAACATCTCCTCTCAAGCCAGTTATATTTCTTACCAAGGACATTAGAAGATAATATTGTTTTGATTTGTAATAATGACTTTATCATATGTAATGAAATCAACTTAATTTGCTGACAGACTCAATGTCCCTCAGACAAAGCTAGACCATTAACCCTTCCCTTATTTGTTGAAGGTTGTTTGAAAGGTTTCATACTCCTTATGAATGTAATGCAAGGAGTTGTTACAAGCGAGAAGTGAATAGAAAGGGAGAGGGAATGGAGGTTCCTTAGCGGAGAGAGAAAGGACTGTGGGCCTTTGAGGGGTGGGCGGCAGCAGTGGCAGGGGTTGAGGGGGTGGCCAGCATGGGACTGGTGTGTGTTTGTAAGAAAGCCAGACTGGGGGGAGGGGGGGGCTACTCGCTGACTGTGATTGGAAGCAGATGTTGGCGAGAACCAAGGCAGAGATGAAAATGTTTCGGAAAATTCTCAGGCCTTCCCTTTCTGGGCCCTGGCTCCAGCTGCCAATCAAAGCACGCACACACTGGTCTGAGGGGCGTTCAATGCCGTCTGATTGGCCAAGGGCTCTAACGTGGGCGCTCTGAGCAGATGTCCTGGGAAAGTTGTTGAATCCCAGCCGACCCGCTGTAAAAGAGAAGTGAAAACATTCGGTCCTACAACTGGACAGTGACCAAAACCTGTTCTAATCCAGCTGCACACACACACACACACAAACACACACACACACACACACACAAACACCCGTGCATGCTCACACACACACAATCCACTTGTACAGACAGAGGAACACATGCATGGAATCACATTCTTACAGTATGTCCAACTGAAACGCTTCTAGACCTATAAATATCAAATGCAGTGTCTGTATTCAAGTCAAGTAATAAATTGGACTCTTAAGAACCAAAATTGAAAATGACCTTTATTCAGGAAAATAAATTATAGCGTATTACCGTTCCCCTTTGTTCTTGTGGTCTGGAGAAGACATTTTGTAATCAATGCAGGAGAGTGGCTCCACACATTCACGACCATCCCTTCACCCCACCAACCCTCCACACTCTCCCCTTAACCGGGCAAGACCACTCCACTCACTCCTCAAACACACATCTACTCCTTCACCTCCTCACAATGAAGCCACCCCCCTCAGTGTGGCCCTGTATCTGACAGGTACTGTAGTGCCTGGGTTGTAAATCAATCACCATTACTAATGGAAAGTCCACATTACCATGTGAAGCCACTCCATTTCCTGCCCAGAATGCCAGGTCCCTGGTACCCAGGCCCTCATGAATGCAGGGCGGGCAGTCCACCAGCCCCAAGACTGGCTCTCATTTCAGCAGGGCTACCACGAGGACCAGGGGTGCCTTTGGGAGTCAATGGCATATTAACTGGGGATGCGACAACAGCAATAAAAATGCAAATTGCAGCCCAAGCTGAGGATGCCCCAGCCGTGACCTTCATAAACCTGTATAATACAGTCCTCCACCTGCAGTGACATGTGGGTCAACCCATCTCCTCCACCACAATACACACAGATGAATGAGAATGAAAAGAAAAAAAGCAGGAGATTGACTACCTCCTTTTCCCGGAGTGGGAAGTCACAGTAAATACAATGTCTTCTTTTGTATGTCAATCAAGTTTGTTAATTACATGAATGTTCCGTAAATGTCAAACATCTTAAAAGTGTGACTATTCTCTGGGTGTTTACTCAGTCTCTGACAACTGTGGTGATTGTGTAAATCCTTCGTCTCTGAATGATGTTTGGTCACAGCAGTAACCATGAGAAGGGTCAGACCGTTGGAAAAGATAGTGTCTCTTGAAACGGACATGGACCAATGTGTTTATGTGTTCCCCAGACACCACTCCTACCCTGGGTCCATATTAACTCAAACAAGCAAACTCTACCATGGAGAACAATAAGACCAGAATAGAACCAACTCTGTTGTGTTACTGCCAATGGGGGGCCGAGGGGAATGTTGGTCATATTTCATGCCTTCTCTGCGTAATGGAAGCAGTGAGCTGTATCTGTCTGCGTCACACTCTCCCTCTCTCCCTACAGAGGAGCTGTGATTAAGTACTGAGAAAGGCAGAGATCAGGGAGGTATTATGGGTTCTACCATCCTAGACAAATTGCTTAACCAACTACGCAATAGGCCTGCACAACATAGAGTGCTTACTAAATAGGACTAGGAGTTTTGCCTGGTAAGGTCCGGTGGTTAGGAGAATCTAATGGCAGTAAACACAGCACACAGCCAGTCAAAGGTCCTATCCCCCTCCTACTCTATTCTTCCCCTGCATCTCAGTCTTTTCATCTTAACAACATGTCATCCTGAAACGTGTTGAACAACACAATTCACCAACCTCTGTAGTGCAGCTATCTCAGTCTGAACCTTAGTGTGCTCTATCCTCCTCCTCATGCTCATCCTCCTCCTCCTTTCTCACTCCTGTTTAAAAGACTAGGCGTAGGAGACAGATGAAGCTTCGCAAGCGAGGCCTTTAGATAAATATTTGGGTTGAAGTCTGACAAATGCGTCTCTCTCCATTTCTGGAGTGGAGTAAGCTGTGAGCGACATGGGGTCTCAGACAGGGAGGCAGACATCTCCGTCTCCTGACATCTTGGTGCCACCACCAGGCACTACGGTTTACTTTCTATTCCGCTGTTATGTTCTCTCTCTTTTCTCTCTTTAGCAGTGATTTAGTTTTGGGGGTCTGTGAGTTGAGTGAGATACAAACAAATTACCATGTGAAGTCCACACCTCATCTGAGTGCTTTGTCTCTCTCTCTCTTTGGATGTGAAACCAACAGGTGTGAATGGTATCATGATGTGTTGGATTTTGTTCCGGGTTCTTTGGCACGAGGGGCCTGGTTATAGTGTCTGGTCTGGATCACAGGCCCACGGGGTGGAATCGTAAATGTTAGAAGAGCCACCTGCATCACCTAAGCCACCCTCTGCACATGCTCCTCCAGTCCATTAGAAAATTAGCCAGTGTGTCTGTGTGTACGTGCTCGTATGCGTGCATGCGTGAGTGTCAGCATCTACATCCTGTCTACTGTATTTATAAAAAGTTGCAGGTACGAGACGTTTTAGTCATGTTGCATCCAAGTCCCAGTAAAAATGATACCATTGTTAAGGAGTCTGAGACTATAGTTTTAATAGTAAAGTTCTAACCTAAGCTTCTTCCCTACAGCTCATTTGAACCATGAGCATATTGCACGCTATTGAACATCTCAGCAAGGATCTTCCTACTTGGTTTTTGATGTACAAAACGTCTGAAATATGGTACGGATTTCAAGGTCTAGCCTCTGTTCTGATGTGACATCTCATACCAAGCCATTATACATTATCATCCCAGTAAAGGAATATAACATTTTTCATCTTTATGCCAATAACTGATAAAGCTTAGTTTGGTAGAGACCATTCTGTGACAGTGGGATGAAAACACTAGTCTGTATTGGGACTGGTCCTTGGCCTTTTATCCAGTGTGCTGTTCTAGAGGAGCCAGACAGCTGTGCTGTGTCGGCCAGGGCAGCGGCTGGGGAGCGGGCCACGGCCTGTATGGTTTTTATCTGAAGTGGAATTGCTAGGGGACCCTATGGTTACAAACACATGAATGGGCCCAGTGTGCCTGCTTCTGCTTTGACGTCACCCATCGCCGTGGAAGCGACATCCCAGCATGCCTTTCAGAGGGGACCTGGATCTGCCACCAGGCCCAAACTGAGACCAACACATACTATTAATCTGCACATTGTAGATGTACTGTATTCGGCTGCATTTACACAGGCAGCCCAATTCTGATCTTTTGTTTCACTAATTAGTCTTTTGACCAATCAGATCAGCTCTGAATAAGATCTGATGTGAAAATATCAGATTTTATTGGTCAAAAGACCAATTAGTAGGAAAAAGATCAGAAATGGGCTGCCTGTGTAAACACAGTCTTAAGTGTTATCATGGTTGAGTGAGATACTGACTTGCTCAGGTAGGTTTTGGATGTGAGTTATTAATATGCAATGTGTGACATGTATAGGCCTAGTATATGCCCAGGTAGTTATTAAAATGAGTACACAGAAATATTTTGAGGATAATGATGTGTACAGGATAAAATTCTGTATCTACTTTTATTGTGTTTACAAAGAGCTGACTAAGACTGCAATTTCTAAGACTGCAATTTCTGATTTATTTCATGTTAAGAGCTCGATGTACTGTAAGTTACAGTATAGATGTAATGTTTCTAAAGCCTTTTTTGCTCTAGTAATATCAGAAGAAATAACCACACAATACACACAAAAGTATGAAATATTTGTTCACATATATTTTTTATGACAATTTTTTTTAAAGTACATTAAGAAATAGAAGCTTCAGTTTATAAAACTTTCCAGCAGAAATCAATGATGGGCCAGCATCAGCCTTTTTCTTTAACAGAAAGGTCTATTCTCTATATCGAAAGAAAATCGCTACATTTTTTCCTGTGCTACCTTTATTTCCCATGAAAGCACCAGCTGTCTGTCTTTTTCTTTTATAAAATATAAATTATTGAAAAATATTCAAATGTTTGTGAACTAAATACATAAAAAGTATCTCATTAACAAAAATACAGAAACACTATAAAATATACAAAAAACAACACCATCCATAACAAAACAGGTTTCCTAATGGATCAGTTTGAGATATGGTAATATGTTAAGGTATCTGTGTATGTATGTATTTAGTCCATTTAGAAATAGCTGTGCAATACGTATATGACATTTACTGAAACAAACTTGACTTTGAAGTCCAAACAGACACAGTATATGTTCCATTTAAACAGACAAAGATATTATATTCTGATCTACTCAAAATGGTGACTGGCTTGGAGCTGGAAGGCATCGTCAACAACAAGTTAAGCATATATTTAAATATCTGAACAGTTGTCCTAACATAAAAAAAACATTCTTTGAAGTAAAAACATCTGAACAGTAATAATCAAACAGTGATGTGAATCCTGGAAATGTAGCGTGCATAAAGGACGGAACCACAGAGATTGGGTGGATTGATTTGTTCAAGAGAATTCAATCTTCTCTACACAATTACATGTGTGTGTGTGTGTGGGTGTGTGTGTGTTTATGCTGACTGACACTTGAAGTACCAACTCTGTGGTCAGTTGCCCAACTAAAACGTAACTAATATGGAAAGATATCGCTTTCCTATAATCTCAAGGGGGAACTACAGTCAGTCCAGCCAAATCTCTTCGCTGAGTCCTAACGCTGAGTGCTTTCCAACAAATCAAAAGATCAAAGCAGAAACAACACTTTGAACGTGAGGGAATAACGGTCCCTGTCCTCCAAGATGGTGGACATACCCAAAGCCCTATCTATCGCCTAGACCTCACATGGGTTTGGTTATTATTCCTGCTTTGTCTCTTGCTTATTTGTTTAATCTGGGTCTTAATAAAGCGTTATGAAATACAATCTGTACAAATAGACATTTCAAAACCTATTTTCATCAATATGGGTAACATTCAGCCACTGTAAACAATAACATTTGTATTTTAAGATGATATTTCTTGACTTCGGCTTTTCCCCTAATGCCTGCGTACAGTCATGTTCCCACTGACGACAACCAGTGGGAACAGTGGGAACAAGCCGCACAAGTACATACAGTATTCAGGGCATATAATTTCATTTATCGATTCCATATACTGAATAGGATGTCCTTCTGTCTTAGAAACAATAGAAAAGCATGTACAAAGCATGGTAAGAAAATAGCATATAATGCCACATCTCTCCAAGTAGTCCTTTAGCCCAACTGTTTATGGTAGTCCTGTTTTCTATAGATCTCTACCTCCTCCGAAAGTGGTGAAAGGGAGCATCAATACAAACACTTCAGTTAACAAAAGCCTCCAAGCTGTGCAGCGGCACAAGCATTAATCTCATCCTCATGCCATAATGATGATCATTCTCTTTAACTTCACAACTCCACGCTTCCCTCCCAAAACCACCCAGTCCTCTTATTCAAACAGTCATCCAAAGTTTATACTCCTTGCTTCGAACCCTTATCTTTTCATCCTACTACCATAATGCATCCTCGATATACCTTACCTATCTATGGCAGCTTCCCTTCATTCAGAGAACACCACATAACACACAAAAATACAGTATACTCTACATTCCTAAGCTTTCCGACAAAACCAATCCCTCATGTACATGGCTCGCAATTCAATCTGTCGACAACAGGTCCCTCCTTCTTTGTTCTCGTCTAAAACAATGCTAAAATGGGGCATGGAAAACCACTTAATATACAGATTGAGCACGTTTGTCTCTTTTATGTCCAAATACTTTCAAAACTCACCACAGAAAGGGTGTCTAAGGACTTTTATTACTGGTGGCAGGACAGTAATGTATGCAATCTGCAAAGTCCTGGTGGCAGACAGTATATTTCTATAGTGAAGCGGCAAATGTGCAAAGGTGAAAGCGTCAGTTTTAAAGCAACGGTTACTTTCAGTTGTCTATCAACTGCTCTTGGTATGAGTAAGTTACTCTCCACCCAACCTATGAAAATGAGTAAAAAAGCCAGTGTCTAGTGTCGTCTGTATAACCAAATCAGCATGTTTCAGTTATTGGGCTTTCGCAGAGAGGAGACAGGACTAACTTAGCCTTAAACGGTGCAATGTTTAGTTTCAGAATAGCTTCATCAGCATAAAAAAAACTAAACGGGGGAACCCTGGTCGGACTGAGACTCAACAGTACAATCTCAACGATAATACTGGCACAAACATTATGCTTCTGAAACAACAGTAAAAAATTAAAATACTTTTTTGGTCCAAGCTGAGAACTCTACCCAATGCCTATTGTGTGCAGTGGCATAGAGACAGTGACCTACTTCCACTACTTTCCATTTTTAATTTGGCAACAAATTCCATAGAAGGAACTCTCCATCCATGCAATGTCCTTCCCTAAAATGAATCCTTCACTGTCTCTTGGCCCTCTTCCTCAATGACAGTTTTTTGTCCTACTTAGGCTAAATGGCCACTCTATTCTAATTGATAGCTTTCCATGTGCCTTGAGTTACTAAGTAATACCTGTATCTATCTCAAATGCAACAAATTATGAATTTGTACATTTGGCATAGTGCTTCCTTTCTGAACATCGTTTGACAACAGCTCAAAATGATACAGACCACAGTTTAGGTGTTAAGAATGAACATGTTTGGTCTCAAAATGGACGCCCCCTTTAACCGGACGGTAAATATCAATCTCTGAGCCCCAGTCCCCTCAGCTCCTTTACTCTCCTCTTCTTCTTCTCTTCTCTCATCCCTCTGTTTTCACTCGTCCACATCAGGCTTGACGTCCAGCATGGCGTGGAGCTCCTCGGGGGTGTATCCCAGCAGGCTTTTTAAGTCACAGACAAAGCGGTAGACGTAGCGCTTCCCTGATGTCTTGTGGATGATGTTCTTGTCGTAGTAGTAGCGCAGGCCTCGGCTCAGCTTTTCGTAGTTCATCTTGGGCTTGTTTTTCCTCTTCCCCCACCTCCGAGCCACCTGAGTCACAGAGGGAAAAGGCACCCTGTTACACTGTGTATCAAACTTGAGACAAAGCTCTGCACTAACCTCACAATACAGTGTTATCGTGTACATGTCTTCTCTTGACATGGATCAATATTTAATGTAGCTAAATGTACCTGATACCTCTATGTCTAAGTGAGGCAAATGACAGTGTTGTTGGCCTCACATTAAAAAGACATCAACCTCATCTGTATAACTGTTTTGGGCCCCCATGCCATGTAAGGTCAGTGGTGGGGGGGGGGGTCATGACCTCTCACCTCGTCAGGGTCGGACAGCTTGAACTCCCAGCCGTCTCCCGTCCAGCTGATGAAGGACTGACAGGATTTGTCCGTCAGAAGCTCCAGCAGAAACTGCCACAGCTGGATGGGGCCACTGCCTGCAGAGCAGAACCAGGATAAGGGAGAGAGATGAGAACAAGGTTAGAACACTGAGAGAGAGGAGTCTTGTTTTCAGTATAATACAGATCAGTATTACAGAACATGTCATCATCAGCCACATGCAAACACAGCATATCTGTGACTGACTGTTCTCCTCATGCTTCTCATTAACTACTCGTCTTAGGGTCATTCATTTCCTACTATAAAAAGACAAATATTAAATTCTAAATCAGACGTGCACAAGGCACGATAGTGGAGAGAAATCAGTGTTTTCACAGACAAGGGTCCCATTCATCATGAATCCCTTTGTGTACACTTTTCCCTCTGCAGTATCTGGAGCTGGAGTTCACAGCATATTTTTGTCTGACTGTATGAATTCCATGGCAATGAAATCACTGTGGTTTAAAAAAAGAGGGGGTCTTCATGTGTGTGTGTGTGTGTGTGTGTGTGTGTGTGTGTGTGTGTGTGTGTGTGTGTGTGTGTGTGTGTGTGTGTGTGGTGTAGACTCCCAGAGATCAGCCATTAGAAACATTACATTTAATCTAATTGGTAAATAAATGTTGTTGCCTTCTGTAATGTTCAGGTATGCACTGATAATGCAATATACTATAAAAGCAGTTTAATACAATTACCTACAATTTGAATAAAAAAATATATACTGTAATTTGTAGACTTAACAAATGGCCTAAATGTGACAACCAGAACTGCTGGGGTTATTACATGTGTGTTGAAAAGAAAAAGAGTAGCAGAAGTGAAAAACAAAGCTTCCGTACTCTTTGATCTTGTGGTTTTCTGTACAGACAGAAAACCCCACTCAATTCAAATCACACCTGCCTATGCACTGGCTGCTTAGCAAAGCTGTAGCCGAGCAGAGCTGTTACCTCCCAGAACTGGCTCATAAACGCACCCTTATACAACACAAACCAAAGCTTTCAGAGAAATGGGACTGTGGGTTGAACACTTGAAAGCAAAATAAGTCATTTTCAATCCAGGCCTTCTACCCTCTTCACTCAGTTATGAACATGAATGCAAAGACGCAATACCCAAACTTCAGCAAATAATCCTCCAGATCAAGTCACATTCCAAAAACCCCGCTACTGTAACAGTGGGCCCACATAAGGATGATACAACAGTGCCCGTTTCCAACTCCCTCGAGCGCTCACACGAAAATGTTGGCGACCCCCCCAAAAAAATCTCCAAAAATATGTTAAAAGCCTCCAAGCACAATGGGCCTCATTGAAAAAACATCTACGGTGGAGAAAGGGTGGGGGGCTGGCATTCATAGTACTGTTTAGGATCTGCCCTTAGGCTACAGTCTCATCTGTAAAGCCTATGCAGGGTGCAGAGAGAGAGAGAGAGAGAGAGAGAGAGAGAGAGAGAGAGAGAGAGAGAGAGAGAGAGAGAGAGAGAGAGAGAGAGAGAGAGAGAGAGAGAGAGAGAGAGAGAGAGAGAGAGAGAGAGAGAGAGAGAGAGAGAGAGAGAGAGAGAGAGAGAGAGGAGTATGCTGTAATTGTCCAAGGCACTGTGGCTGACTGCCTGCTGCATCCCAAGAGCTGACAGAAGTGTGATTGGTGATGAGAAACACAGTCAACCTCTGAGTTGACGACTGACTGAGCCTCACTTATCTCACACCTTCTTTATCACACCAACTCATCACTGTGTGTGACAGAGAACCGTGTGTGTGCCTGTCAGTGCACAGCTACTGGGACAGGAAGCCAAAACACGTTTTCATCAACAGCTATTTGAGATACTACATACACGTCTTACTCTTTTTTGGCAGATTCTCTCTATTTTTCACATAGTAAGAAAATGCATTTGTTGCTTGGGTGCATAATGGGGTGGTCTTTCTCTTGGCTGCAGTACAGGATACAGGGTGATAACAGTTAATAACAATGGTTGTTGCCAGCTAGACATAAGCATATTGAAGTCTCATGTTTCTTTTCTTCTCTTTAGTTCTGCATGACTAAAAGCTCTGAGAAAGTATTCTGACTCCAATGAAAATATGTGAACATGCATTAGCCTCTGAACATGAGTCTACGGTAGCTTTGTATCTAATGCTACATCATTGTACACATAGGGAAGTGAATTACTTTGCAGAAATGCGTGCATGCATGATGACATGCAGCAAATAGCCTACAGATGTAGGATCTTAATTTGAGCCAGTTTGCTACAGCAGGAAAATAATCCTGCAGCAACAGGAAATGTGAATTATTATGTGGATTAGAATTAATGGACATTTTTGTAGGGGGATGATACATTTTTCATAAGGGAAAATCAAGTCTGAAATTTCTAAGTGGAAATTACAAACTTCAGAAGCCTTTTAAAACCATTGCAGGAAAGTTCTCCTTCAACAGGGTGGATCAAATTAAGATTCTACATCTTTACCACAAGCTGGCATTATATTACTAATGTCAAAGGCTTCAATGAGGGCATGCCAATTGTTTATATCTATCTTTCACTTTATCTTACATTTCTAATTTACATCTAATGTACGTCTCTGTAAGTATACAATTATCATCAAAAGATTAATGCATGAATTAGGTAATTTACATAATTGATTAGTACAGACAACCTTGCAGATCAAAAATGACCTTGAGATGCCAATTGTAGGCAATGCTTTAAGCAATCTGAAGTATACGTTGTCAGTGACGTACAGTGTGTGTTCTGGCATTTCCCTTCTTCCCTACTAGTGACCTTGTGACTGCAATTTAATACAGAGGGGAGAAAGTCCCCAAAGGACTAGTCTTTCTAGTGCATTAAAGTTATTGAGAGACTGTTTCCCCTTAAATTGCTTCTCAGTCTCCATAGATGTACAGTGCATTAGGAAAGTATTCAGACTCCTAGACTTCTTCCACATTTTGTTACTTTACAGCCTTATTCTAAAATGGATGAAATCGTTGTTTTTCATCATCAGTCTACACACAATACCACCAAGCAAACACAGGTTTTTAGATTTTTTGCAAATGTATTACAAAAAAAAAAACTGAAATATGACATTTACATAAGGATTGAGTACCTTTAATCAGTACTTTGTTGAAGCGCCTTTGGCAGCGATTACAGCCTCGATTCTTTTTGGGTGTTACGCTACAAGCTTGGCACACCTGTATTTGGGGAGTTTTTCCTATTCTTCTCTGCAGATCCTCTCAAGCTCTGTTAGGTTGGATGGGGAGTGTTGCAGCACAGCTATTTTCAGGTCTCTCCAGAGATGTTTGATTGGGTTCAAGTCCGGGCTCTGGCTGGGCCACTCAAGGACATTCAGAGACTTGTCCCGAAGCCACTCCTGTGTTGTCTTTGCTGTGTGCTTAGCGTCATTGTCCTGTTGGAAGGGGAACCTTCGCCCCAATCTGAATTCCAGAGCGCTCTGGAACAGGATTTCATCAAGGATCTCTCTGTACTTTGCTCTTTTCCTCGGTACTGACTAGTCTCCCAGTCCCTGCTGCTGAAAAACATCCCCACAGCATGATGCTGCCACCACCATGCTTCACCATAGGGATGGTGCCAGGTTTCCTCCAGACGTGACGCTTGGCATTCAGGCCAAAGAGTTCAATCTTGGTTTCATCAGACCAGAGAATCTTGTTTCTCATGGTCTGAGAGTCCTTTATGTGCCTTTTGACAAACACCAAGCAGGCTGTCTTGTGCCTTTTACTGAGGAGTGGCTTCTGTCTGGCCATTCTATTATAAAGGCCTGATTGGTGGAGTACTGCAGAGATGGTTGTTCTTCTGGAAGGTTCTCCCATCTCCACAGAGGAACACTGGAGCTCTGTTAGAGTGACCATCGGCTTCTTGGTCACCTCCCTAAGCAATGCCATTCTCCCCTAATTGCTCAGGTTGGCCCGGGCAGCCAGCTCTAGGAAGTCTTGGTGGTTCCAAACGTCTTCCATTTAAGAATGATGGAGACCACTGTGTTCTTGGGGACCTTCAATGCTGCATAAATGTTTTGGTACCCTTCCCCAGATCTGTGCCTCGACACAATCCTGTCTCGGAGCTCTTCGACCTCATGGCTTGGTTTTTGCTCTGACATGCACTGTCAACTGTGGGACCTTATATAGACAGCCTTTCCAAATCATGTCCAATCAATTGAATTTACCACAGGTGGACTCCAATCAAGTTGTAAAAACACAATTTGTAATAAATGCGCAAGAATTTCTAAAAACCTATTCTCGCTTTGTCATTATGGGTTATTGTGTGTAGAGTCATGAGGGGAAAAAACAATTTTATCAATTTTAGAATAAGGCTGTAACGTAACAAAATGTGGAAACGGTCAAGGGGTCTGAATACTTTCTGAATGCACTATATATATACTGTATATGAGCTCTACTTTGAAACATGGAGAATTCCACTCCCTTACGGAAAGACCACATGAATTTCATGTGAAATCATGTGATTTTCCACATGTGAAATCATGTGGTTGTTCTGTATAGGTTCCAAAATGTCAAATGGTGAATAGGGATTTAAGTAGCAACGAACTGAAAACCTCATAAAAAGAATACTAAAATAGAATGTGCCAGACTTGGATCTTTTTTTTTACTTCTAAAATGTGTTTCTTTCTGTTTAAATAGAAGATAGAGTAGTTTTTTCATCAGGTAGAAAGAAAGGGGCTATAACAGATGAACAGATAAATCTACTCAAGTGTTAAGTGCACAGGGCAGGTATCGTTTTGTGTTTGCACCCGGGTTGCCAAGACGACCTGGAAAATAGGTTGAGATGCGGCCACAGATAAAACGGTGCAGATGAAAAAGTCAGAAGTGCAAGACAACGCGAGATGGAGAGAAGAAAGAGAAGAGGCTGAGAGCAAGTGTTTCCTGTAAGTGCATGACTCTGGGCCTGCAGTGCCACAGAGGCTGATATAGAGGAGTGTATATAAACGCTCTCAGCCAGAAGCTGTGCTGCCAGTTACGGAGACCCAGTTACATTGAGGTACACCTACAGTATGTACAACTGCTGCAACTGCCTGGCAAACATGTAACATAGGGCCCAGTTGGGTGGCATAAACACGCCTGTAAGAAGTAAGAGGGATGAATGTTTGGCCATGCCTATTGTAGTTGATCGCACATTTTTAAAACTGTAACCTGCATTTAGTCATCTTATCTATCAATATAGAGAGGGCTCTAACTCCTCTAGCTTCACAATGAGATAGGGTGCAGGCCAGGCAGCAGGCTGTTAGCCAGCCTGCCAGTTTAGTGGAGTCTGCCACTTGCACAGTCAGTGTAGTCAGCTCAGCTATCCCCATTGAGACCGTATCTGTGCCTCGATCTAGGTTTGGCAAAACTAAACATGGCGGTGTTCGCCTTAGCAATCTCACTGGAATAAAGACCTCCTCCATGCCTGTCATTATTGAATGAGATTGTGATATCTCACATCTCAAAATAGGGTTACCTAATGTTAGATCCCTCACTTCCAAAGCAGTYATAGTCAATTAACTAATCACTGATCATAAYCTTGATGTGATTGGCCTGACTGAAACATGGCTYAAGCCTGATGAATTKACTKTGTTAAAYGAGGCCCCTCCTCCTGGTTACACTAGTGACCATATCCCCCGCGCATTGCGCAAAGACGGAGGTGTTGCTAACTCTCTGGCTACCTGGATAAAGAGCTAAATAAACTTCAGTTAGTGCTAAATACGGCTGCTAGAATCTTGACAAAAATTTGTATCATATTACTCCAGTGCTTGCCATTCTACACAGGCTTCCTGTTAAGGCTAGGGCTGATTTCAATGTTTTACTGTTAACCTACAAAGCATTACATGGACTTGCTCATACCCATCTCTCCGATTTGGTCCTGCTATACATACATACATACCTACATGTACGCTATGGTCACAAGACGCAGGCCTCCTTAATGTCCCTAGAATTTCGAAGCAAACAGCTGGAGGCAGAGCTTAGAGCTCAATTTTCATGGAATGGTCTCAACCTTTAAGTCTTTACTGAAGACTCATCTCTTCAGTAGGTCCTATGATTGAGTGTAGTCTGGCCCAGGGGTGCGAAGGTGAACGGCAAGGCACTGGAATGACGAACCACCCTTGCTGTCTCTGCCTGGCCGGCTCCCCTCTCTCCACTGGGATTTTTTGCCTCTGACCCTATTACGGGGGCTGAGTCACTAGCTTACTAGTGCTCTGCCATGCTGTCCCTAGGATATGTGTGTCACGTCGTGCCAGGCTTTTTATGCTCTACTCGACTTGAGTGGGTTGTGTCACTGACGTGATCTTCTGGTCTTGCTCCCCCACGTGCTTGTGCGGTGCAGGAGATCGTCGTGGGCTATACTCAGCCTTGTCTCAGGGTAGTATGTTGGTGGTCTGTTGATATCACTCTAGTGGTATGGGGGCTGTGCTTTGGCAAAGTGGGTGGGGTTATATCCTGCCTGGTTGGCCCTGTCCGGGGGTAACTGGGATTATTATTTGACCCTGCTGGTCATCTATAAACGTTTGATAATCTTGAAGAACAATCTGGCCTCAATGGCCATGTACTCTTATAATCTCAATCCGGCACAGCCAAAAGAGGACTGGCCACCCCTCAGAGCCTGGTTCCTCTCTAGGTTTCTTCCTAAGTTTCTGCCTTTCTAGGGAGTTTTTCCTAGCCACTGTGCTTCTACATCTGCATTGCTTGCTGTTTGGGGTTTTAAGCTGGGTTTCTGGCATAAGCACTTTGTGACATCTGCTGATGTTAAAGGGCTTTATTAATACATTTGATTGATGAATTTATTGATGACATCATTCATTCATTCATTTCGTCTGACCTGTGTATCCTGCGAGTGCTGCGGCGGGGATGACAGGTTTGTCCTTGCTGAGGTCTGAGCGCTCCCTGACGTAGTCCTTGAAGGTTCCCTTGGGCTTGTGTCCGTGTAGGGCGTTGGGGTAGTCCTCGGAGTCAAAGTTGTCGTAGGATGGGACGCGCTGCAGACTGTTGAAGGAAGACTGGCTGCTCCAGGACTGGGTCAGACGGTCACAGCTTTCAAAGCTCTCAATGCTCTCAAACGAGTCCTGTCCTCCCAGCTTACCTGAGAGACAGAGAGCAGAAGCTGTTAGTTGTATTGTCTCAAGGTGTGAGAGGGAATGATAATATAATTTTCTGAAAGTAAATCGTATTGAGCAGGGACATTACGATTTGACAGAGGACAATATTTATAGCAGGAATACACATTAGACATTGGCAGTAAATTACACTCTCACTGAGCTTCTTTGTTCTGTATAACGCAATGTATGGTCTTGGCCCCTTCATTTCACACTCAGTTTAGCATACGCAACTGGCATTTGGTTTTGTCTAATTGGAAGAAGATCAATACAAATTGAATTGCTATTTCTGGCCTTGGCAAAGATAAGAGGAGCATTTCAACTGAGAGCTATTAAAGAATGAAAGATAATCCAGTGCCTCGACTGATGCTGAAATCTTCAATTGCACAAATTGAAGCCACGTGTGGTTTTCGGTGGTGCCACAAATACTTTCCCACATTGAGAAAGCACAATGCGCTGCCAAAAACCCTGGGATTTATTATGTACGAGGCCTGGACATACCTTGCAGGCGAATGCCCAGTCAGTCCACTGGATTGGTCCTGTGTACTGTAAAATCCCTGATACCCCCTATTCATTTGTTCAGCTGGGGGATTTAAGAAGAAAATCCCAGCTTTATTGGTATCAATGTAAACCACACTGTTAATTCTTTTCCAAACGATCAGTGGGAAAGCAAACAGATGTGCATGTGATTAAGTAAACAGAGCGGTTCTTGAGAAAGAAAACCCACGCTCTCTGACACTCTGTCACTCTCTGTCCTTGCTGAGAACAGCCTCAAGGTTGAGATGTGAGAAACAGAGATGAGAAAGTTGAGAGAGAGAAAAAAAATGTGGTTGTTTTTTAAAGTTACCTCGCTTGAGCTGTTTTACATGAAAGCTATAGGGACAGACAGCTCTAATGAACCGTCTGGCTTTGTTCACTTCTCACTCTTGACACAAACAATTCATTTATTTTCTCCTCGAGGCGAGTTTGCTTGATCCACAAGCCAGCTATAGGGCCTCCTTTCTACTATCCTGGTACATGAGTGATGTGGCAGGGCAAGATTGGAGAACATCAGCAAAATCACACGCTCACAGTGATGTTCACAAACCCAACACAATTAGCTAGACCTCAAGACTCACACAAATCATATCTATCATAGATTCATACTGTATGGATTGAATCAGATTGAATCAGAGTCTCAGTCTTATGCAGAACTGAGACATGGACTAAAGGCCTACTCACGTAATGGCCCCAATTACCCAAGTTAACTTGTTCCTCTTTGAGATAGGGCACCTAAAATACAGCAGCTGTAACAGCCACACTACACTAAACCTTGATTTCCAACCATTTCCTTCACTATCTTGTGTGTAACCCCTCACCTCTGCTGATGCGGCCCACACACATGTTGTCGGGGGAGACCACCTCCTGTTTGACGGAGAAGTAGTCCCCCTGAAGTGGATTGAGGGGCATGTCTCGGAGGATGACGTTGGGGTATTCATTCTCGTACTTGAGTGACAGCAGGTCCTCTGAGCTGATTGGGTGAAGGGTCTGGTAGGACTCTGTGATGAAGCCCGGCTCGGAGTATTCAGAGGGAGGAACGCACTGGGCATGTTCAATGCCATAGCCTGCAGAAACACAGGAGTAGGAGGCGGATGAGGAGAGAGAGAGGGAGGGGGTGAGAGAAAGGGAGGAGGAGAGAAAGATAGAGAGGGATTAACAAACCATTGATGCATTAGATCCAGACTTACAGTACATAGGATGTAGTCCCCTCAGTGATACTTACTGACAAAGTAGTCTGAGGTATAGTGGGATTCCTGGAAGGTAGAGGTCAGGCCGTTGACAGGGAAATGCTTTGTGTCTTCTTCATGAAAAATAGATATCAACTGTCACTGACCCCGTCATTGATTTCATGTATCCTATAATTTCATGTATCCTATAATAGCCATAAACACACTGCATGGCGCTTGCAACGCCAGGGTTGTGGGTTCATTCCCCACGGGGGGACCAGGATGAATATGTATGAACTTTCCAATTTGTAAGTCGCTCTGGATAAGAGCATCTGCTAAATGACTTAAATGTAATGTAAATGTATGGTTGGGCCTAGCTGATTAAATATTAATGACCAGGAGGAACGGGAGGTCTTCCTCTTCGTCTCAGATTACCATGTAAATGCTAACAGCGCTAACACTTGAAATCGTTTTGCACAAAGATAGACAATGCTGTGCTTCAATACACACTACAGCTAATGTGACCGGAACAGTAAGCATTTCTGAGGCTTGTGATTGATACCAGGGTTGGGCTCAATTTTTCATTGAAGGTAGTCAATTCAGGAAGTAAAGAGAAATCACAATTTAATAATATATCAAAGGCATTTCTTTTTTGAATTACTTCTCAATAAACTGAAAAGTATTTATATAAAAAGTTTTGACATTTCTGAATATTAAATTACTTCAATTCGAATTGAGCCCAACACTGATTGATATGTTGTACGGAGCATTATGGGTACTGTAGTACAATCATGCTATAGCCTGGGCCTACCTTTCTGAAGCATCTCTAGATGTTCCCAGAGAATGTCGCCCACAAAGTCAGGAGCTAGATCGAGGAAGCGTTCCTTCCCCAAAGCACACAGACTGGCCCCGTTCATACAGAACTTGTGGAAGTCCACGCTCTTCAGGCTGAACTCATTCACCGTCCACGTCAGCCACTCTCCCACGTGGCTCTCTGTCCACTGCCTGGGGTCTGAGAAGGACATGGGGGGAGAGGGAGGGACATGTCACTGAAGAGCTACCTGAGGTCACAGTCATATACATGGTCACAAAATACCTCCAGTCCACTCCTCTGGTTTAATCTACACTCCCCTGAACTAGAATGGAGATGAGGTATTATCAGGCCACAGAGCCATTTCTCTAGCACATTCATTTTCATTAGCAGTTTCAGTGGGTCATGATTTTAGACCCGCTGCTGCTATTAGAGGTAAGAGGAGGAGTGGTGCAGATTCGTGGTGACAGTAACAATAGACTGTCAGTGAAACCCCAGCTATTTGCAGACTGCCTGGTAGGGCTGGACTGGGGAAACCAAATATAGACCTGCTATTAACAAAATGATGAGCTCTTCGGTATGCCTCAATCGAAGAACCATAATGAATCATTTTTGTCTGTCTCTCTACCCCGGCTTTCTCTGATTCCTACAGTCTGTCTGACAACCAGTACACTCAATCTGTCATTTTGAATATAATGTCACCACTTAGCTATCTTTAGTCATACTGAGAGGAAGGGTTTAGGTTTTGAGTGTGTATAGGGAAACATGCCACAGTGGTTAATCTAAAAATATACATGTAAAGTGAGAGATAGAACAAGAAACAGAGGGAGAGAAAGAGAAATAGCGAGAAAGACACAAAAAGAGAAAGTAATCCCTTGTTTAAGTGCCTTACCTTTGGGAATAGCCAGTCGTTGCTGTTCCTTTGTGAAGCCGCTGAACGTGTCCTTCAGAGCCTGCGACATCATCTCTTTACTCCCTGGAGTGAGCAGGGGCACGTCTCCACACTCCAGATCTGTCAGTCACACAGGAGAGAGAGACTAGCAGTCAGAGACAGAGCACAGGGCCACACACACACACACACTGTCCAGACAGACAGTGTATCAACTTGGGAGAGAATCAATTATACTATAAGGTAGCTGCCGCAAACACATTGGTCAGATACGTGTGTCCACAAACAGTACATGCTCCAGCTTCCACTCTCCGTGTTGTCAAAGTGCCTCAAAGCGAAGGGTTGTTTGTTTGGCAATATAATACATGAATGACTCACACATGGACGAGGTAGAAGGGCTTAAGAGGCTTTCAGAGGCCATTCTCACTGACCTGGTCACACCCTGGGTGGGACTCACAAGGTGGGGCTAATACCTATCAGTGGCCACTGTGACCTCCTAACTATGTCCTCCCTTGACACACAGAGGGTCTACTGTCACCCCGACACCACGGTGGTCAAACGGCAAGGGTCAGAGGTTAGGGACGAGGTGATGATGTCACCCTGAGCCCTGCCAGGCTGGAGGGGGTCGAGGGGGTGTATGAAGGGTGAGGGGTGTCTCTGGGGTCCCAGACACACAGGCTCACTGTTCTCTCCTCACAGCCAGTGGGCCCACAGCAGGAGACAGAGCACTCTTTGATGGCTTTAAACAGTGCACGATGACTCGCACTGATCTAATTCAACTCTACCAGATTACAGAGGGGTGGATGGAGGGAGGGGGAGAGGGAAAGCCCCCAGGGCAGGAGAGCTAGACTAGAGTGCTAAAACTCTACTCGGATCAAGATGGCAACAGTCTGAAAAAACAAAGACATGAAAAGAGAGAGAGAGAGACAAACACAGACAGAGAGACAGACAGAGAGACAGACAATCTACTGTGAATAAATATAGAAATCCCCACACCGCATTTCATAACAAAGAAAGGCATAAATGACTACCACGGCTGTATGTCACTCTGTCTCTATCACCCCTCGCCGTGTGAGGTAAACTACCAGATCACAAGCAGGCCCGGAGGGAGATTGGAGATGTTTTGTCACCACTCTGCTGTCTCTCAACGCCACAGATGTTCTGGCATCTCTGCCCTGGTTTGATCTGCCAGCCCAGCGAAGGGGAGGCCTTGGCGATGTGCAGTTCATGCGTGTTTTCAACGCTCGTCAATGTTCCCGACTTCATATGGAATGCACAACAGCTATCTCTCCTCGTTGGGCTGTGGAACTGTAACCCAACACTGCCTGACTGGAACCCAAGGCTCTCTCTCTCTGTTTAACTGCTGGAAGCTGACAGGCCACATTATGCAGAGTGCCCAAATGGAGGCGAACCGTAACACTAACGGTGTGTGATTGGATTAGGCCTCCATGCTCCCTCTCTCTCCATTTGGAAGACCTGATTATACTGCATATTAGAGTATCCACTCTGTTGGCTAGGTTACACATTTCTACAGTATCAAGCTATTTTAGTATCATTTTGCAAAAGACTGTAGAGGCTTTTGTCAGACAAGGCCCTCGACATCACACAGCAAAACAGGCTCCGATTCTGAAAGCATTCTGAAATTAAAATAAAACGAGACCTGACTGTATAGCGTACACCATGTCCCTGACTGCACGGTCAACTTGACCGTCTTCACCAAGGCGGCTGGTTGTTGAGTAACTATGTAGTGTTAGATAGCACTAGCGGAGAGCGGTCGCAGTCTGAGATGAGATGGAGCATGCTCAGAGTCAGACTGTGCCTGGGCTTTGATATCTATCAAAGGCAAAGACTGAGGGAATGTTGCATTTTATTTGAGATGGATCGAGCGGAGTTTGTCTGCACTTTCAAACCAACTCAAAGACACACATAGCTCCCTCTGGGTGAGCAGGTGGGGCTTCAGATCCTTCAGAAACAGCTGAAACAGGCGGTTTAAAAAACCTAGAAAAGACAGGTGTCCTAGTTATGACTTAACCAATGTGCGAGGGTCTGTACTTAACCAATGTGCGAGTGTCTGTACTTAACCAATGTGCGTGTGTCTGTACTTAACCAATGTGCGTGTGTCTGTACTTAACCAATGTGCGTGTGTCTGTACTTAACCAATGTACTGCATAACATTCATGTTTTAACTTGAACATGATATTTCCTGGTGCATGAAGCTCCTATAGTCTGAACTGAATATGATTCTGTTTTACACATTACAAATGATTACATTTCATACAGTATACTGAGAATGGTGCTCACTCCCTCTCTAAACAGCCTATGCAGTTCTCTGTAAGATAGCTAATGTACTGTCCATCCATTAACTGGGGAGGCAGGCTTGGGTCTAGAGTCTCTGCTAAAATATGAGGTCCTGATATGGTTTCAATGCCTGGGAGTCCCATTATGGCAGGCTGGGCAGAGCAGGTCACTATCACTGAGCGTTAATAAGCATCCGCTAGCCACCTCTAACACAGAGTGGTAGTCTATCATAGGATAAGATCCATCCATTTAGTGGACTGACAGTGTGATTGGGTTTAATATGGGGTGTGATTATGACAGAAGAAGGGTAAGGTTGGTGATCTATGACACCCACAACTTAGATTACAGAGTGGAGAAAGGGAGGACCGTGTCTGCATGTGGCTTGTGGTAAATAGTTTTATTGCCTGCCAATTAAGAGAACATACGGATCATTCCAATTTTAATTAGAAGTGGTATGTAAAATGGGACTATATAATCATTGACAGACATTGGGAGAGAGATGTGCTGTAGATATACTGTAAAATATATTGACAGCCACTGCTCTGGTGTCATCCTGTGAGTAATGTCAGTGAGTGCTTGATGTGCGGAGTGCCACTATGATATCTGTCCCGAGAGATACCTACTGAATGGATGCTGTGCGTGCCGGACTAACCATCTCCCTTCCCCCACTCCTAACCTTCCCTGCAGACAAAAGGTTCCAGTCCACACCTCTGGCCGCCAGGTCTGTTAGCAGTCGGGAACAGGAGGAGGAGGGAGGCACACGTGAACCAAATTAGCAGCCTTCTTCGCCTGTGCGCCGGAGCGAGGGCGTGAAATTGGGATTTTGTGGCCAGGGCCATGGCCCTAAGGAACCGTGGTGGGGCTGGGGAGGGGCAGGGCAAGTCAGGGTGGGGTAGGGTGGGTGAGGGGAGTGGAGTGGAGGGAGACTGGAAGGATGAGTCATTGAGCTGTAATGTGAGTTGATCACAGGCCTCAAAGTGCTCCCTCTGCTCTCACACACTCTCAGTGTCTGGAACGGTGCCACCTCCCTGCCTCTCCTCCCTGCCTCTCCTCCCTGCCTCTCCTCCCTGCCTCTCCTTGCCTCTGGCTGAGACTGCTGTGTTCATTCATAAACTCCCTGCTACAACGTTGCCTCTGGCTGAGACTGTGCGTTCATTCACTAAACACCCTGCTACGATGCTGTCTCTGGGCTGAGACTACTGCGTTCCTCATAAACACCCTGCTACGATGCTGTCTCTGGCTGAGACTACTGCGGTTCCTTCATAAACACCCTGCTACAACGTTGCCTCTGGCTGAGACTGCTGCGTTCATTCATAATACCCTGCTACGATGCTGCCTGCTCTGCTGGCTGAGACTACTGCGTTCCTTCATAAACACCCTGCTACGATGCTGTCTCTGGCTGAGACTGCGCGTTCATTCATAAACCCCCGCTACAATGTTGCCTCTGGCGGAGACTGCTGCGTTCCTTCATAAACACCCTGCTACGATGCTGTCTCTGGCTGAGACTGCTGCGTTCCTTCATAACACCCTGCTACGTGCTGTCTCTGGCTGAGACTGCTGCATTCATTCATAAACACCTGCTACGATGCTGTCTCTGGCTGAGACTGCTGCGTTCCTTCATAAACACCCTGCTACGATGCTGTCTCTGGCTGAGACTGCTGCGTTCCTTCATAAACACCCTGCTACGATGCTGTCTCTGGCTGAGACTGCTGCGTTCCTTCATAAACACCCTGCTACGATGCTGTCTCTGCTGAGACTGCTGCGTTCATTCATAAACCCCCTGCTACAATGCTGTCTCGGCTGAGACTGCTGCGTTCATTCATAAACCCCCTGCTACAATGCTGTCTCTGGCTGAGACTGCTGCGTTCCTTCATAAACACCCTGCTACGATGCTGCCTCGATATGCATGGAGCAGGCAACTTCCACCCAACAATGGGAGAAAGAGACACTGTGCTATCATGTGGCTATAAATAGTCCTAGACTGAGTGTGTATGAATGTGTGTGTGGTCCATTTAGGTCTGTCACTGTGTGTGTGAGAGAGAAGACAGTGGGTGTGCGATCAAAGTGGAGGAATGTCTATAGGGCTATTCAGTGGACTGTCAAATATTTCAGCAGTGAAATGCTTTTAAAGCCATAAAGGGCTGATTATTTCAGTCCGATGTGAGATTAACATCCGTGGCTGACAATACACCTCTCTTTCCTCTCTGCAGCACTGTAAGGCTGTATTTAAGTATGCGAGAGGGTCCACTTCCTAGGCTAAGGTGTCTACTTCCTAGAAAGAAAGAGAGAGTGAGTGGTGGGTTGAGCGGTCGGTCATTTCAGGGCCAACCCCGGTTAACCCCTTTATGGAAAATATCCTCCACGGCTTATAGGTATTAGGCAGCGTGGTGGGTACCACCAGGGGGTCCAACTCATCAGGGACCCAATGTCCAGAGGTGACACCGCTATCTGATAGAGCTTTGATGGGGATTCCTATCAGTCCGAGTCTGGGAGCGAAGGGTCATAAACCCTGCTGACATAAAGAGAGACCATTCAGCAGGGAATGAAGTTGGGGGGGGTTCAGAGGGTAGTCTATGTCCTGAGAGGACTGCTTGTTCTATTTGGATTCCCATGTAGAGCAGAGACAGTAATAGAAGAGGCCGCTCGGCACTCGCTAGAGGAAGCTGCCGGGCAGGCAGAGCAGTTGCGTTACATCAGGGCCGACCATGGGCCAGTCCAGGCGCTGCTCTGAGGTCACAGGCTGGGGCTATCCCACCATCCATCCATCCCTCCTTGTTGGAACACTGCAGCTATTCTTAGGGCTCCACCGCTGTCTGCTGGGCGCCCACTCCCTTCACAAGCATGTGGTGCTCAGCCTCCGGACCTGTAACTATTACTACTGTTGACCAGACCTGTAACTATTACTACTGTTGACCAGACCTGTATCTATTACTACTGTTGACCAGACCTGTACTATTACTACGTTGACCAGACCTGAACTATTACTACTGTTGCCAGACCTGTAACTATACTACTGTTGACCAGACCTGTAACTATTACTACTGTTGACCAGACCTGTACTATTACTACTGTTGACCAGACCTGTAACTATTACTACTGTTGACCAGGCCTGTAACTACTACTACTACTACTACTGTTGACCAGACCTGTAACTATTATTACCCAGACCTGTACCTATACTACTGTTGACAGACCTGTATCTATTACTACTGTTGACCAGACCTGTAACTACTACTACTACTGTTGACCAGACCTGTTAACTACTACTACTGTTGACCAGACCTGTATCTATTACTACTGTTGACCAGACCTGTAACTATTACTACTGGTGACCAGCCTGTAACTATTACTACTGTTGACCAGACCTGTATCTATTACTACTGTTGACCAGACCTGTAACTACTACTACTACTACTACTACTGTTGACCAGACCTGTAACTATTATTACCCAGACCTGTACCTATTACTACTGTTGACCAGACCTGTAACTACTACTACTGTTGACCAGACCTGTATCTATTACTACTGTTGACCAGACCTGTAACTACTACTACTGTTGACCAGACCTGTAACTACTACTACTGTTGACCAGACCTGTAACTATTACTACTGTTGACCAGACCTCTAACTACAGTATGTCTCTCTCTCTTTACAATACAAAACACACAGCTCTCCAGGCTCTGAGGCTAACAGAGACTAATGCCCCCACAGCTTCTCTTCTTTATTTCTCTCTCTTCTCTATGTTTGAAATTCTAGCTCTGATGTAAAGTAAGTACATTAACTCGTCCATATTGTTTACCAGTCTCAGTTCATGTGTGATGACATTAACTGCCTTTTTCAATTGATCCAAGGCTATGCCTGGTGGATGCTAAGTATTTCTCTTGAAAGCTGGTGGAAATTCCCTGCTTACTGCAGAGGGGAAAACAGAGACAAAGCTCTTACTAATGGCTCATGCTCACCATCCATGCCAGCCGCCTACATGTCTTGCTACTCACGATCATACACTCAATACTTCAATCATAGAGAAAGAGCAGATGGTTTTATGCGTCTTCAAAGTAGAAGTGACGACTGGGTTGCAAAATGTCTCACTCTGCAAAAATACATACACATTGTGCAATGCCCCAGCTCCCTATGAAAAACGCCTACAGCATATTTCAGAACACTTCAATCTACCCAAGACAAAAAACATGGGAAAAAGCAGGAAAAGGCTGTTCCATGTTCTTTGTGAGTTAGCAGGGCTCTGGCTATCTGTTAGACTACCATGCCAGAGAGCAGAGCAGGTGGTGTGAGCTTAGCGGCATGTAGCAGCTTTCCCTGGCCCCAGCCCTGCTGTAAACACACAGGGGATGCTCTGAGGGAACTGTTTAGGCATTAAATCAAACACACGACATATCTGACAAACAGTTTACTCGCTCGCTTAGATTCTTCTAACAAACCCACCATGCCTGTCCCGTTTTCAGCCCAAACTGCAACATTCCGTGAGTACAGTTTCCTGACACTGTTCTGAAATGTGGCGGGAAGCGTTACCGCCTGAAAGTAGAGGGAATCCGTCATATTAACAGAATATTAATTAATTCCACAGTTCTGTTTGTGACACTCTACGCACACAAACACTATATGGATACAGTTCTACATCATACAGCTCAATGTGCTCTGCTCATTCTAAAGCATGGGCGACAGATGGATAGTGGATAAATAAATTCCCTCCAGACCACATTGTTTTCATGTTGCGTACCATACATTCCTCTTGTGTTTTACAATCACTAATGTGCTTCCCACAGCGTTCTTGTGTGCCTCTAATGAGTCAGAGAATGACTGTGGCCCCTTAGAAAATGGTTGGAGTTCAAATAGATGAATTCATCTCTATTTTCAATGGAACAGTGATGTTTTAGAGTTGAAATTGATGTTTGAGTGAGAGGCAAACAATCGTATATTTGTAAAACATATCAAACATCTACTTACTTTTTACCTCTTTATCTCAATGTAGGTGTTTTGACGCAATGCAACACTTCAGACAAAATGAGATAGCTGTGTGTGTGCTGATCATGATGTGTAACAGATGGATAACATCAACTCATGGAACACATGCACGCGAGCGTGCAAACACTCACACACACAGACTCCTCCAAAACATTGAGTAGATGTGACTCACACCGTCAAAGAATGACTGAACTTAACATTGTGTTCCTCTTGACGTGAGTGAACATAATGCAAGCAATCAGTCTATCTAAATAAATGTCATCATTTACTCACTATTTGTCATTTCTTCCTAAGAAGTTCCCCAAAAAAACACACTGGAGTCTGAGCTCTGAGGGCTGAGGATAGGAGCACGTAGAGAGACCTCTTCATGTGGTTTTATGAGAAACTGCCAGTGGACTGTGTCCCAGCAGCTCTGTAGTGATGGAAGTGAACGCTGTCAAGTTCTCATTAGGACGGACCCTTGGGCCTCCTCCAGACGCCCACAGTAATTGTCGTTAGCAACACTCAGTCTGGAGATTGCCAGGCCAGGCCACTCACTCCATCCCAAATATGCAGATATGAAGAAAGAGAGAGAAGGAGCCAGGCCAAGCTAAGGCATCCAGCTGTTCCAAACACCCAACTCCCAACCAACCACAGCCTGAGCCCTGGCCCCAACCTCCCCTCCTTGGGGTCCAGAGCAGGGCAAGGTAAGGGCACATGCGCCTCCGATTTGACTGTGCCTGCGTCACTGAGACCCGACTCGACATGAGAGTGCCACAGAGCCTCACCTACATCATAGAACTCTCCTCCTCCGCCACAGCTTTCCTTATTGTTCCTTGCTAAGTAGAGCAGACCTGCTTGTCAATACCCCTCTGATATAGTAGGGTTGACAGACATTAAAGCGCAGGCTGTGGCTCATGGGACGTTCACTACTAGCCTGATTACAAAAGCAGCACTCATGCTGACTCCAAAAACAGGTGGTCTGCAGAAAACAGAAAATGCATACAACAAAGGAAAGAGGAAAATCTGGGCCGCTGGCCGTAAACAAAAGACCGGGCTGGCCTCGGAGGACACCAGATTGATGTGTATACCAGGCAAGGTATTCTTACTCTGGGCAAACAACCTCCTGATGAGGAACTGTAAAACAGCAATATGGGGACAGCAATACATGTAGTGCCACGCACAGGGAATGGTGGGATGCGTGGGAGGTGGTTGGCCATGGTTTGGTGAGGCAGCGTGGACCCCACTAGTCAGTTCCCAGTCAGCTCTCCCAGTCAGTCCAGTAATGTGGAGTAATGGGGAGAGGAAGGGCCTGTGGCGGCAGGAGGCAGCCAGTGGCATGCGGTGGTGCGGCTGGTGCTGTGACTCAGTGATTAGCAGAGACTGACAGACGGCTGGGATGAGACAAGCCGACGCCACATCAAGGCCTGAGGTGACGTTAGACTGAGAGATGCTCATGTGGCCCACAGAGAGGATGGGAAAGAGGAGGGAGAGAGGGAGAGGAGGAGAGGAGGAATGAGAGGGGGGAGGATGTAAAACTCAGGGACGTGCTGTTTCTTTGTTTTGGTTGCTGTCTCGAGAAGACTTATTGGTGAAGGCTACACTCCAAGAGATTAATCTTCTCTGATGTTTCTGACACGGTCAAAATAAATGATCTTTCAAGAAGTTCACATACCATTATACTACCAAATTACATTTTTCAACATGATTCCACACATACCTATGCTTCAGCACATCTTACAGTATGTCACACCTTCAAATGCCTTTCTTGCTCCCTCTCTCTCCACATATGCTTACTATTTAGTACACTGATGTATCACAAGGTAGCACACCTATTGTATATGACTAAACTCTAAAAGGCTAAATTAATGCGTGCAGTCATCCCGATATTGCCCATTCACGATAACATTTCACAGATTAACAGGGGAAGACCACGGTCAAAGAGATGAATGAACGAAGGATGAGGAGGGAGGAGGAGATACCCATTTAATGATATTATAGGGTGACATCACAGCCCATTGACAGCAGAGACACTGTGTCATTGTGGCCAGTAGTAAAGTACTTCTCCTCATAGACAACCATTCTACCAACGTCTGCTCTGCATAAAATTAGACTGTGGCCCATTCAGGAGACTGGGCATCCAATGCCCACTGGGCACAACGGCAGCCTGGCATCATGGATACATTGTTAAGGTAAACACTGTCTAATTACTATGGGTACAGCACCAAATACCAGGCACCGAAAAGTGCTCTTGATCTAACATCCTGGTTGGCCATTACTTGACTCAGCAAAGTGAAATGGACCTGAGCAAACATGTTTGTTCTGTTGGGTCCAGAAGCAGCAGCCCACATCAGAGGAGGCTGAATCGCCCCACCGCTGTTTGCACAGCTGCCAAGTGGCCAGGCGGGATCAAACACGGGCACATTTTGCATTTTATACCCCACTACTGAAGGAGCGCTGAAAACGTCAAACCAGCCCTCAGCCGACACACGCTTATTCAAGCCACCATGCCCAGGAGGAAAACACACCTCACCATGCCAACAGGCACCCACCCGGGGAGAGATGGGTCGAGCCTCAGGCTCCTGGCCCGTTGAGGGCCCTGGCTGGCTGTGTGTGGCTAGGGTGTGTGGTAGCATAAGGGGTTCTGAGTGCAGCCGCCCGGCCCGGTAGTGCAGCGGGCCAGTTAAGACAAGCAGCGTCTTAATCAGATAAAAGGGAGACTGCGACCGAGCAGTCCTGCCTGCCGCACACATTCCTCTCAGTCAATTAACCCTGACCTGCAGACCTGACGAACAGAGAGAGCGGGATCATAGACCATGCAGGGAGGACTCAGTCAGTACAGGACAGCACATGTTCTTATACAGGATACAGGATGGTAGGAGTAGTGTATATACAGTACTGTAAAGAAGCCATAAGCTACATTCTTTTGAAATCAGAAAAAGAGGCCGTTATATTGCAATCCGACACCTTCCATCTTGAGAAAAAATCGGACTTATCTAAGCCTTGGCAGCTCCACTCCATAGCTTTCTAGTTCTGTTATGGCTACTTGATAAATGGGGTAATCAGCTCCTGCACCATGCTCAACGTTATACTGGGCTTACAGTACATATCTAATTCAATATTGGAGCACTTTATTGCCAACTATTCACTTGCATGTGGAAAACTTGTATTTCCCAATATATCATTGGCACTACTGTGTGTGGGAATGAAGGAATGAAGGATCTACTATGTCAGTACCACTACTGTAACTCGGGAACCTGCTTTGTGGAATATAAACAGCTTTGTTTTGGATCACCCCTAACCTCCACCACAGCCTGTAGGCACTTAAAAAGAATTACCTCAGTGGGATAGAGTGAAAAAAGCTTCAGTAAACTGACACTCACTGCACCTTCACAAAGATAGAAAAATAAACAAGACAATGAGATGTACTCCAACCACTTAATCCTATTGTCTTGCTCTGTGTGTGTGTGTGTGTGTGTGTGTGTGGGTTGTGTGTGGTGTGTGGTGTGTGTGTGTGTGTGTGTGTGTGTGTGTGTGTGTGTGTGTGTGTGTGTGTGTGTGTGTGTGTGTGTGTGTGTGTGTGTGTGTGTGTGTGTGGTGTGTGTGTGTGTGTGTGTGTGTGTGTCTGCGCGTGCATGCGTGCATGCGCGCATAGAGAGAGAAAAGAGACAGAAAAATTATACTGTATCTTAGTGTAATGTTACTAACCAAATCCTCTGCCTAAGTATCATCACTCTATAGCTCACTTAACCCTTTCACCATTCACAGACAAAGGCTGTTCTAGTATAAACCAGCCACGAGGAACATTGCAATTTCCTCTTTGATCAGAAGGAGCAGGAAGGGTTCAGTTCATCAGTGGGCCATTGGTCTACTGTCCTATTTGCAGTGAGAGAAGCTAGCTACATGGAAACTGGGAAGGAGTAGACGGAATGTGTATGTCTGATGTAGAGAGTCTTGGCAGCTACAGCCTGACCCCAGCACACATGGTCGGTAGAGGAGAGGGAGCTAGCATTGCGAAATGGCTTTGCAAGATAGCAGTATGTTTTGGCAACCCCACTGCAGCTGTCAGCAACTTTTTTATATGAGTGTGTTACCATTCCTGTGTGTGTGTGTGTGTGTGTGTGTGTGTGTGTGTGTGTGTGTGTGTGTGTGTGTGGTGTGTGTGTTGGTGTGTGTGTGTGTGGTTGTGTGCTGGTGCGTGTGCGTGTGCGTGTGTGTGCGTGCACCTTCTGCAGGTGTAATCTGAATTAAAGTGGTGAACACATCACCAGTGCTTCACCTCAAGGAGTCATTACACGTTCTTCCTTTTTTTCAGCGTATCGGGTTACGGTGTAGTGTATGTATTATGTTTCCATGACGTCTCAAGCCTTTGCCACCTTAACAGCTGGCACACTTCTGAAGCTAAAAACTTGTCTTATTATTAGCCTGATGTTAGCTACTAAAGCCCAGTCAGCCCTATCA
This sequence comes from Salvelinus sp. IW2-2015, assembly GCF_002910315.2. Taxonomy (NCBI): domain Eukaryota; kingdom Metazoa; phylum Chordata; class Actinopteri; order Salmoniformes; family Salmonidae; genus Salvelinus; species Salvelinus sp. IW2-2015. The sequence continues at coordinate 21,168,902 of NC_036841.1, forward strand.
ATGAAGAAAGAAAGAGTGAAATCAGCCTGATTCTCTGTGTAAAAGAACCGAGTCACTTTGAGGGGAATTAAACCACAAGGATCTAAATACAGACACAAACACTGTGTTGTGTGGGCTTGTCTCCATGCCACAGCCCAGTGCAACCATGACCTGGCCTTACGGGCAACAGGCAGGATATCCAGCCTTCAGGCCTGCACACTCATCAACCCCGTCTGCCTCTGGTTCTCTCTTGAGACTCTGGCTAAACCACTCAGCACAAGGAGGAGATGAGAGGGGGAAAGGAGAGGGGGAATACTGATGACTGGGCGTGGTCTCCCATGCAGACAGAGCAGCATGCCTGATATGACACCCCCCTCCCTGTGCTGGGGCTGGGGCAACTCTGGGTGGCCAGGGAGGGAGACTGGGAGAGGCCGTTAGATGGGCTGTGATTGGGAGAGGAGATGGGACTGTGATAGTAGGTGCCCGGAGAGGCATGATCTCAGGATGAAAGAGAAGGCTTACTCTCTAGAGGGAAATCATTTGGACAGACTTTTTTTTTTTTACTATTATACCAAAGGCATACACAACAGGCACAAGGGTACTGTAAACCTCCATAAATAATCATGTGTTCAAATTAACAAACTTTTTATGAATGAGGAAATGTGTCAACTGTCAAATTCAAATATATATTTTTAACACGCTTATGCACAATGTCACACTGATTGCTTTAGTCTTACGTTATTTACCATAGTTGAAGTAAGTGTTCATACAGGTAAAATAGTTCAATCATGTCTCCTCATAAATTAACTCTTCATCCTCTGAAATATGATTGTCAGTCTAGTGCAGGGTTCAGCAGCAACAGCCTACAGTCTAGCCTTGTGATACAGAGCTTTAGACCAGTATAGACAGAATAGTCCCTGCATCATTTCTACTGAACATGAGATAGAAGATTAAGAAATACAACTATGTAAACAGGGGATATCATTCATTTTGTAGGTTAGGAGTAGGTTATAAACCAAGCATAATGTACTGTAACCTAAATTGCATAAAAGTAATGTAAAACAAAATACATGCATTTTCCCTTGTCCATTATTTTATCCAACACAACTGTCTGGAACCACAAACATTTATCGAAACATGTTGTCTTGTTCATGCATACACAACAATTATGGAGATGCGATAGGACGCGGACATTATGTCCCGTTAGGCTACATGATGGCTTTATCATAGGGAAATACTTATCACCTCCACTGATACATGTTGCACTACATAGGATAGCATTTTGCCTTACAAAAGTTGACGCAAGTTTGAAATGCAAGCCGCTATGGAGCGGGTAATATGAAACATACGGAGCACAGGCTACTGTAATTACAATGTTATATTGTGTCAAAGTTAAAAAGTTGATTTACTCACCGTCCATTCTTTCAGACTTTATGATGGTTAACGTCGGTTTCATATCGACAGCTGCCGTCATGATCATCAGATCAATTTGTTCAATAACGGGATGCTCTATTTTTGTCTCTCTCTCTAACACAATAGTTCCGAGACAATTTATTTTAAAAAAAAGGTTTTATTCCCTTGCCGTCCAATAAAGTTCTGATTTACTCAAAAACAATATTGCGTTTTTTCTTATCCTCCCGCTTCAATTTATCTCAACCAACATTTCTCCAGTAGGCTACAAACTTCTCTCTCCTCTACTCTCTCTCACTCTCTCTCTCTCTCTCTCTCTAAATTCAATGGCTTTCTCCCTCTCTCCCTCTATCTCCGTCAGGGCGTTTCTGTCGCTCTGACTGAGAAGCACGGAAAAGGTTGTTCCCTCTGTGGAGCCTAAATGTACGACTTGACATCTGAAGGGGCGGCGTTTCGACCGCTGGTGCTCAAGTTCGTTTTGCATGGCCCGGTTCCCCGGGTGAGGAGAGTTCTCATTTTAGAACATTCCATTAAGTGACATCTACACTCAACCGGAGCACCAGACGATGCAAAACGAACTCCACCAGTTATTCACAATTCAATTACGTTCTTGTCCACTGTCTTTCTGTGAGAAACAATGATCCACATGTTCCCGCAAATTAGTCAAATTCAGAGGCTGACAGTAGGCTATTTTGGACATCTGATTAGTTAGGCTACTTCTTGTATTTAGAGATACGTTTTGTTTAGAGTTTTTACACACAACAATAGACCTACAGAAGTTCATCCATGTTCTATAATCCTAATGTCAAAGACTCCCCCATAACGCAACATAAGGTCTTCAATTAAAATGTTGAACAAATTACATAATTATGCAGATAGAGACCTAATACAGTGAGTCAATAACCCTATACAATTCGCATTGTTTATGAAACATTCTCACAGTCACCCTTAAGCACAAGTTAAAAGAAAGGTGTGGGAGGATTGTTAAACATCTGATAGACCAGCATACAGAGCAGTATACAAAGCATCCCAGGCGAAGGGGTCCATCTGTGTCCAATTCCAAGGGTCCAAGCGTCCTCATAACTTGCAACCGGCCCTCATAAACACCTCAGATTATTTCCTGTTCACCTTGTACTGATCAATAAAAAACAAGCATGCCTATTTACAGAACTACCTCTCAGGCTTTAGAAAAGGGATGACGTCTTGGGAGAATGCACAGGATTTGATGCTGCTGAAACTTGAAACGCATCCAAATCACTCAGTAGACAGAAAGTTCCAAATAACTGGATCAATCGTCTGTTTATCGACACAAATAGAATTGGGGCCCCTGTCATCATGGCCATCACTGCTAATTTGATTTGTAAGTGTTACTGTATAATCTATAAGATCCTTTTTATATTTGAGTCTGTTTTTTAGGCTACTCTGATGAGGGACACTCAACGTGTTATTTTGGATATTGAATCAAGATTTAGTTATGCCTCTTGTAGGAGAATGACTGAATATCTGAGCGAGAGAGAAAGAGTGCTGGTGCTCCACTTGAAACAATGACAACCACAAAGAAATGACCTGCCATTGTAACAGATTGTCATTGCAATTTTTTACGTTGCTCTGCTTCTTTAGTGGAACCTAGTTATGTTGACAACAGTAGGAGGGTCTGTCCAAGACAATATTACTGGTAGAAGTAGACAGATAAAGTACAATAGTTTCATTGTGTGTGAGCTGTAGAATTAATGCCCCAAACAAAGAATATAGTGACATAGGATTTAGCCAATGTATCAGCATCCAATCTACACAGGTCTGCATACACAAAATAACATAGCTAGATAAGTCAATATGATCCATCCTAATTTGCAAGGCAATATGATTCTGCATGTACGTAGCTATATCTCCAAATGGGATTGGGAGGTAGGGAAGCCAGGGGTATTGATCATGTATGGATTTTTAAATAGGGATCTTTCCCCTTCTCCATTAGCAAACCTGGATATGAGCCATAGTGGAAATGCCAGGCAGAGATGTTGTGTGGCCTCTGCGGTCTCACTGCTCCTCACAAGGAGCTGTCAAGTGGGTGGGTGTGAGGGGAGGGGTGGTTTAAAGGTACCGCTTACTTCATTTCAGTCAGTCAGTCACTCTCCACTCTCTCCCTCTCACTGCCCTCTTTGTTTTGGCTTAATGAGCTCCTTGTATCTACTCTTAAAAGGACAGCCCAGGTCCTTTGTGCCTGAGGGCAGCCATTAAGACTAATAGCGTTGCTGACTAATATCTGGACCGGAGCTAGCTGAGTGGCCTTTTCAAGGCCACTTTTCATTATGCCCCCTCTCGCTCCCTTATAAGTACCATCCATGTGTTAATGGTGAACATTTAAAGTAGGTATTAATCTATCTATCTATGTACTTAATATCTTAGTTTGAAACTTACTAAGTTCTGGAAATAGGTCAAGTTGAATATAAACTTTTGTTTAATGTTTTGAGAGCTCCACAGACACATATAAGCGCATGCAGACAAAAATGTAGAGGGGATGTACCCATTTCCACTTGGTTAATACACTCTGGTTTTCATTCAGTATTATATTTCTGACAGGCTAAACTCATTTCCATGAGCTTTACAACAGAGGGAATAAGAGCTGGGTCTCTCTTTACTAAGACCAATGGTTCAAAGAGAAACTCTGAGAGGAAATATTAAAGTTGATTAATTTATTACAAAAGCCAGTTACAGATGTAGGATTTTAATTTGCAGGATTGCAATGCAGGACATGTAAAATGTGCACTGTATTTGAGGTTTAAAAATGCTTCTGAAGTTTGTAATTTCAGACTTGTCCATTAATTATAATCCACATAATAATTCACATTTCCTGTTGCTGCAGAATTATTTTCCTGCTGTAGCAAACTGTCTCAAATTAAGATACTACATCTGTAAGAACTGGGGCTGCTGTTTTTAACCACACAAACAGTTTCCTGGATACTACCACGTCAAGTTAGTCACTGGTCATTGTAGTGTAATTTATATATTGTACAGTTACAGGAAGAATGGTTATGGGAATGAAAAGGTCTCTCTATGTCATTTTAAGTGTAAGTGACAGTCCTCCCAATGAGGTTGAGCAGCACCACCATCATGTACCACAGATAAGGCAACATGTGCACTTGGGTTTCAATGTCTCGCTTCTTCACCTGGCAAATGCTGTTGCCATGGTTTTGACAGTTAGGGGTTCATGCAATGGCATTGCATTTTAGCACCCATAGCTAAAGCAAAGCTGCTCCTCGGGCACATCTGTGATGGCTGACTGCTTCTCTTTAATCCAGACATGTATCTGGTGCACCTGCTGCTGCTACCAGAGGTTAACTGACAGGTAGCTAGCTGAAAGGACCTGCTGCTGCTACCAGAGGTTAACTGACAGGTAGCTAGCTAAAAGGACCTGCTGCTGCTACCAGAGGTTAACTGACAGGTAGCTAGCTAAAAGGACCTGCTGCTGCTACCAAGGGGTTAACTGACAGGTAGCTAGCTAAAAGGACCTGCTGCTGCTACCAGACGGTTAACTGACAGGTAGCTAGCTAAAAGGACCTGCTGCTGCTACCAGGGGTTAACTGACAGGTAGCTAGCTAAAAGAACCTGCTGCTGCTACAGAGGTTAACTGACAGGTAGCTACGCTAAAGACCTGCTGCTGCTACCAGGGGTTAACTGAAAGATAGCTAGCTGAAAGGCCTGCTGCTGCTACCAGAGGTTAACTGACAGCTAGCTATTGAAATGACAGCTGCTGCTACCAGGTTTAACTGAAAGTAGCTAGCTGAAAGGACCTTCTGCTGCTACCAGGGGTTAACTGACAGCTAGCTATGAAAGGACCTGCTGCTGCTACCAGGGTTAACTGAAGATAGCTATTGAAATGACCAGCTGCTGGCTACCAGGGGTTAACTGACAGCTAGCTATGAAATGACAGCTTGCTGCTACCAGGGTTAACTGAAAGATAGCTAGCTGAAAGGACCTGCTGCTGCTACCAGGGGTTAACTGAAAGATAGCAATTGAAATGACCAGCTGCTGCTACCAGGGTTAACTGACATAGCTAGCTGAAAAGACCTGCTGCTGCTACCAGAGGTTAACTGACAGGTGCTAGCTGAAAGGACCTGCTGCTGCTACCAGGGTTAACTGAAAGATAGCTAGCTGAAAGGACTGCTGCTGCTACCAGGGGTTAACTGAAGATACTAATTGAAATGACCAGCTGCTGCTACCAGGGGTTAACTGAAAGATAGCTAATGAAAGACCAGCTGCTGCTACCAGGGGTTAACTGAAAGATAGCTAGCTGAAGGACCTGCTGCTGCTACCAGGGGTTAACTGACAGATAGCTATTGAAATGACCAGCTGCTGCTACCAGGGGTTAACTGAAGTATAGCTATTGAAAGCCAGCTGCTGCTACCAGGGGTTAACTGAAAGATAGCTAGCTGAGGACCTGCTGCTGCTACCAGGGTTAACTGAAGTAGCTAGCTGAAAGGACCTGCTGCTGCTACCAGGGGTTAACTGAAAGATAGCTAATGAAGGACCTGCTGCTGCTACCAGGGTTAACTGACAGATGCTAGCTGAAAGGCCTGCTGCTGCTACAGGGGTTAACTGACAAGATAGCTAGCTGAAAGACCTGCTGCTGCTACCAGGGTTAACTGAAAGATAGCGCTGAAATGACCAGCTGCTGCTACCAGGGGTTAACTGAAAGATAGCTAATTGAAATGACCAGCTGCTGCTACCAGGGGTTAACTGACAGCTAGCTATTGAAATGACCAGCTGCTGCTACCAGGGTTAACTGAAAGATAGCTAATTGAAATGACCAGCTGCTGCTACCAGGGGTTAACTGAAGATAGCTAATTGAAATGACCTGCTGCTGCTACCAGGGGTTAACTGAAAGATAGCTAATTGAAATGACCAGCTGCTGCTACCAGGGTGTTACTGAAAGATAGCTAATTGAAATGACCAGCTGCTGCTACCAGGGGTTAACTGAAAGATAGCTAGCTGAAAAGACCTGCTGCTGCTACCAGGGGGTTAACTGAAAGATAGCTAGCTGAAAGGACCTGCTGCTGCTCCCAGGGGTTAATGAGATAGCTAATTGGAAATGACCAGCTGCTGCTACCAGTGGTTAACTGAAAGATAGCTAGCTGAAAAGACCTGCTGCTGCTACCAAGGGGTTAACTGACAACTAGCTAGCTGAAAGTTTAACCTATGACCTATACTATATCCTGGGGATTGAAGCTCACATTCTTTTGACATTGGTCCCTCTCTTTAAGTTTTGGATGTCATTCCTTGATTACATCACGATGACATGCCTCCCCCTGGTTTTAGATATGATTAGATTTACAAGGATGTATTACAGTATGCTTTGCTTAGAAACAATGGCTAGGCTGGGGAATTGTTGGCGAGCTGTTGTTTCTTTATGTACCTTAAAATGCAACACGTTGACATGTTTGTCTTTTTGCTACAATATGAAACCCAGACCCTAGGGTTGGTGGTGGAGAAGCGTACTGAAATGAAAAACATTATTCTGTTACCACCAGCCAATCGGTATGGCATGACTGGATTGGCCTCCCTGTTCTTAGGTACCACTTAGCGAGTTATTGACCAGTCACTCATTCATTCACACACACACACACACACTAATGACACAGTGGGATCCTTGTTGGCCCTTGTCTCTTAGCCGTCTGGGGATGCGACAGGCTGGATGCAGTCCTGCTGAGATCACAGGCGTCCAGTAGGGACAGAACCACAGGCTGTGTGTTTGTGTGTGCATCTGTGTGTGCGTGCGTGGTGAGTGACCGTATGTATGTATGTTTGAGTGAGTATGCTGGGCCTGCCTGAACATAAGTTCAGCTCTTTCTGAACAATTAGCTTCGATAAAAAGGACATCTCTTCCTCCATTAGCGCCACCATGTGCCCCCCATCCCTCCATTGTGCAGATAATTCAATCCCCCCCAGGCCTTTCTCCTTCTCTCTCACAGTTAGAGAGAGAGCTCACTGATAAAGCTCCACCACCCCCTGCAGCTAAAGGAAAGCCCCTCCTCTCCTCAGCTACACTACAGCCTGTTGATTAGAAGCTTGTCTTCATTACAATATTGTGTTAAAATCATTAGCTGGATTGATTGGTTGACTATAAAAGCTCACTCTATTCCAAATGTGATATGATTATGATACCATTATGATTAGAACAATGACATAGTCATTACCTGTTATCGACACTGACACATTGTTCAGTCCTGACACACTCATAAGGGTGTAATGACAGTATGTATTACTAAGCCACACAATAGCATTTTTACAATAGAGATCTTTACCCACATTTTCCATCTTTCCAATGAGTTGGCATTAGTTGCATCACCGCTCCCAGTGATTGTACTATATGTCCTTGAAGACTGAATGTTCTGTATATGTAGTCACTGGTTAGTCACTGTAGAGGAACTGACCCCACTTACCTTTCCCAGGACTGGTCATTGCCACTACACACAGAAGCTCTCTAGAGAACATTTTTTAAGTATGCCTGATGGTATTATCAGCTATCACTACAAACAAAGCCAATGTCACTACTACAACCACTCTCAAAAACATAGCTTAGCGAAGTGGGGCTGCGCTGTGACCCTCTGCTCCAGAGTTGTCTCTCTTTTTTCCATTCTCCCCTCATTTTGTTTTATTGTCGGGGGAAGTGTGCTTCGGCCTGATTAGCATCGCTGTTTCCTCCTTTCCCATAACCTCCAGACCCCCGCAGCCTGCCTGTTTACTCGTAGAAAAGACGTGCCCCTCATCAGAGGCGACCCCCCCCACAATCTCTCCCCCCTCCCCTCATTTACTCTCCTCCTCCCTCCCTCTATCCCACCACCCCCAGCTCTGGCCCTGTGACCCCCGCCTCCCCCCCTCTACCCCCTCCTTCCTCCCTCCTCCCTACTATCCAGCTGTTAAATCACATCAATTAAAACCTAGGCCAATGGTCCCTGGGTTACATATCACAGCTGTGTGTTCTAAATGGGAGTGTATGTTTAATGTACAGTGAGATCATAGGTGCTGGGAGTGGATGTGTGTGGAAGTGGGTTTTTTACTGAATGGGAGGATACAGTAATACAAACATGCCAGAAAACTGGTGTGAATTTAATGAATGGATATGTGTGGTGTTGAGCGACTACCGGAAGTAAAGTGTGTGTGTGTGTGTGTGTGTGTGTGTGTGTGTTTGTGTGTGTGTGTTTGTTTGTTTGTGTGTGCATTTCTGTGTTTCAGTGAGACTGTGCAGCACACACACCATGGATCTCTAAGTGGGCGTTTATGATCAGACCCAGTGGTGTGAGAGTGGCCAGGTTTCTGGAAGAGGAGAAGAGCAGAGCATAGAGTGGAAAGGAGACGGGTGGAAAAGAGAGGAGAGTGGGGGGGTATTGTAAACAGTACTATGGCATGGCGGATGTCAGGAAGCTGTGTGTGACAGTGGGCTCAGGGCCAAACATGCAAAGGCCCTTCAACATACAACATCCCTTCACCACATCTGCTCTCAGCTCTCTCTCACAGTTACTGTAACAGCACACTATAAATCCAAAGTCCAACAAAGTCCTCTCATGTAAACGAAAAGGGTGTTACAGTACTGAATGAGGAAGTCAGTCTTTCAAACTTTGAGTTTGTGTTTAATTGCATTGGTTCCATGAAAGGAAAAATGTAATGCGTGTTCATTAACAGAAATATGGCATTGATTAATCGTGCGCTGTGACTTGGGCTGTAAAATATGAAAGGGAAGCCCACACAAATGTGTTCAAAGCTAAGCAAGGTGCAGGAGTGGTCTCATAAGCGGGCCAAGCTTACACACATGGTAAAGTGTGGCTTCAGGAAAGAAAGAGCACATCTGCTGGTGGCACAGTCAGCCAAAGAAGACTTCTTCACGGCTATCCTTACTAGTTGATTTTCTCAGTAGGTTATTGAGATGACCTCAAATGACTCTCGTTAAGAAGTCAAAATATTTTAATTTGAGAAACATATGGGTCAGATCAATGGTTTCAGGCAGTGGAGTGTGTCAAGGGTTACTGACCTGGTTTGGAGATTCCAGCTCCATATACTGGGAGGCTACACAACAACATGCAAATGACACTCAGTGGGGTCACTAAATAACTCTAATTTCATCTACAGGTGGTTGCATTGCGCGGACGAATGAACGGCAGTGGTTTGCATGATCACCATCATGATGGAGAGGAGGTCAACTGGAGGTCGTTTTTTTCCACTTGATAATGTTTATGTCAACGGTTTAGCATTGGAAGCACTGGAGGCTCCAAAGGAGTGTGTCTCCAGCAACAAACATCAGCAAATCCCATCAGATCCAGCCCCGACCCAATCCCCCCGAGAGGAACCAGAGGCTTGGGAAAAATACGGCCGCCCTTTGACCCTCCTGCCTCTTGTGCCCCTGCATCCAGCCTGGGTGGAGATGGAAGAAAGCTGGTGCCCGGCCTAAGCAACCCCCACTCCCCATGGCGTGTGTCCCAGTCCCCTGAATAAATCACTCTTAAGAACGAGGGAGGCCAGAGTCAAACAGAGACAACGCACTGGGAGGAATGTTCCAGTTTAAAATAAACGGCAGAAAAAAACAGAGTGCAGGCAGAAAAATGCGGGGCATGTGGAGGTCCCCAGAGGAGGAGAGGAGGAGGCATCTGGTAAAGGCATTCGGCCCTGGGGTCAACGTCACCATGGTCCCCAGGGAAGAGGAGACCCACAGGGTCCACTCACCCGGCCGCTGTGCATGCAGCACTCTGGAGCAAGACGGACTGCCTGGACTGGTGTGTGTGTGTGCGTGCGTGTGTGTCCATGTAAGATGTGGGGATGGGGAGGTGGGTGCCTGTGTGTGAGTCACAGTTCATTTACCACGCCCCTCCACACAAAGTCCTTTGTTTCCAGTGAACACATAATTCACAATGAACAATATATTTCACCCCCAATCTCATTTCCGTTTTTACCCCAATCTAGTTTCCCTTTATATGAGGCAATGCAAGGCATATTTTACTTTGCTTGGTTAACTTACTGTTTTAAGTGCAGTGACATGAACAAACAGGCAAAAAAAACGGTGTTCTGTAGGATTTGGTCTTAGTGAGAGGCTTACTTTGGCTCCTACCTGTGGGTGCGAGGTCGTGTCCGTTGGGGACCTCCTGCAGGGTGACATCCTGGGGGTAGAGGGGTCTGGATGGGGGGTAGTGCTGCTGCTGCTGGGGGTGAACCACCATACCAGGGAGCTGGGTCAGTGGTCCCATAGCCACCCCTCCACTCTGCCTCTGTAAAGGCAACAAACAGCAGGGGGTTAACTCACTGGGCCTGGACATGATCTAGCGCTGGGCGATATTGCCAAAATACAATATCACAATATGGTTCTTATTTTTGATGATATGGAGGTATTTGGTGGTATTTTAAGTTTCTGAATAATATACGTTTTAAATCTGTTTTATGAGTAGTGCATAATCCGAGGATGGCAACAAATGAATTATAAGTGGTTTTAATGGGCTTTCTCCATTCCAATTGTTTTATACTCAGCCAAACTGGGACAAAACTGACATTGAAGTACTCAAATTCTTAGAATTTTTCATTTATGTAGCAGTGTACTAAATCACCTTTTTAGATGGTATTATAAAAATCCATACCAGCATACCTTAAAAGACGATGTATCGCCCAGCCTTAACCTGGTTCCTACAACAACAGCAAGGCACAGATGCAGTATACAGTATCTCAACCTCACGTCTTGTTTACTTTCAAACTGTGTTTACTTGCTGTACATAACGTGATACAACAGTTTACTGACTTACTGCGAAAACGTCAACGAGCTTGATTGTAAGGGGAGAAGAGACCAAGCTAGAGTTTTAAAAATACTATTTTGGAGTGGAGCTGGTTTTGTTTTATGCTTTCCGTACAGATACAATGAAGGCTAAATTTGATTCAATAGGTTTATCTTTGTTTCATCCTGTTGATCACATGTGAGATTGGACTGAGGGGAGGTCCAAAGTGAATGAGTAGTTAGGGGGAGGACCAGATATGAATACTGTATGTATGTGGATACATTATATATCAGGTGAGTAGATAACGGTCAGGACTATTCTGAGAAAAACGTCCATTGACTCAAAATCACACTAAGCAAGCACATGGAACATGATGCAGTTCTGATGCAGTACTTTAAGATATGGGTGTTCACACTCTGAAAGTGACATTTGATGCATACCTGGCAGGGATGTGATGACCAGTAGCAAGAAGCATAGGAGCCTCTCCAGTATCAGTTTCCATCTATCACCTCACCATAGGGACAATAGTGGTGGCTCCTGTCACCTCACCACTAAACTGCCTGCTGCCTGGTTGGTCTTCACTACAGGCCTGGCTAGGAGCAGAGACCTCAGATCAGGGTACCTGACCGACTGCCCATCTGATAAGGACTCTTGTTAAAGCAATGCTGGGTTTATCAGTAGGCTGTCAGCTTTACAGCCAGCTAATAGTGAGTGAAAGGGGACTAATCTAGGGAAGTCTCTAGGGGGTACGTGGGCCGATGACGGCACTATCAGTTCAGTCTGGCAGGGAGAGGGGAGTGATAGCCAGCGGAAGCGGGGCAGTCGTATCGGCACTGTAAAGCACAGGAGGTTGGGGCACCTTAATTGGGGAGGATGGGCTTGTGGTAACGGCTGGAGCGGAATAAGTGGAATGGTATGAAATACATCGAACACACTGTTTCCATTTGTTTGATGCCATTCCATTTGCTCTGTTGTAGCCATTATTATGCGCCAGCCTCCCCTCAGCAGCCTCCACTGTTGTAAAGTGATATTGGAGGTCCAGCAAAAGCAGGTTGCTTGGAGTTCTCCATTCCTTTTGTGGATGAACCTTTGAGATCACACATCTGATTTATAAAAGTAGGAGAGTCAGGGGCAATTCAACTACAGCATCTTCCACAGTTATTCCTTTTTTTAACCTTTATTTAACTAGGGAAGTCAGTTAAGAACAAATTCTTATTTTCAATGACGGCCTAGGAACAGTGGGTTAACTGCCTTGTTACAGGACATGGTCACAAAACATGGAAACCTCTGCCATTTCTTTCACATAAACACCCTCTTTGCATCCAGAATAACATGGAAAATTACCAAGGAAGAGGGCAGGGGAATCAGAGGCCTTTTCTCTACTAATACATGTCAATTCGTAGGAAAAGCAGTGGCAACCCAGGTTCACCTTTCGAACACGTCTGGCCTCGGGTACAGTAATCTCAATTTCAAAGGCAAACAGAACCACCTGAGCCAATTAGGTGCGAGGGAGCTTTATCCCTCCATGTTTTGTACCAGAGCCAGGTTGGGTTGATATTTGCATGTGACCTCGTCCTCTTTGTCTAACGGGGCTGCATTCTGCATACAAATGGCAACATTTCTGCCAACGCTTGTCAACCTTCACCTTTCAGAGCTCAAATGACAGGAATCCCAATGTCCCTGATTCCTGTGATCTGACAGACTGTATTCATATGGTCCTTTCATTTGGATGGTGTTAAAAAGACTGTTTACAAATAGTCTGCTCTATAGCACATCAAGATGGTATTACGTGGTAAAGTGTTGTGTTGTTCTGTGGGGCTGCTCTGCATGGCTCTAAATAGACTCAGTGATGGTTAGGCCCCACACTAAGATATTTACTGCCGACATGGTTAGGAGGTAATCATTGTTTTGTGGAGCAGGTTGTGCAATCCAGAGGTGATTGAAACTATAGTCTATATTTTATTCCACCTCAGCCTCCCAAGACAATGTCTACCTTATACTCACCTCTGGCCCATAGTGGTCTAGAATGAAGAACTGATAGTGGATTTTGTTTAACGACAAATAGTGTCAATTTTTTCTAGTAAATCTAACACCCCAGTGTTGAACTAAGTTGACATGGACAGTCAGTATTGCGGTAGCTAGGTTGATGGAATCCAGAGGTACTGTGCTAACACACTCTGCCTACACTGTGGCGTGTGGTAGGTAGCTAGCCCATCCACAGGCTGTAACAGCAGTGTGATTTATGGTGGTCGGGGTCTTACCATCGCGCCCAGACGGTCACAGGGGTGAAGGGTCGGGTAGGAGGAAACTGGATCCATGTAGTAACTCATCCTGGGGTTTGGATGGAGCAGCAGGCCTGTGGAAGCGATCAGCATACAAACAGCCGGGCGGGGCCCCTATCAATCACACACTGTTTACACTGTGTTTGTGTGTGACTACAATAACCTGCCACCACGGGTCAACATAGAGTGGCATCACCCCACACTACCCTGTGTAACATCTAATGCAGACATCCCAAACAACATTGTTAGAATTCTTCCTTTTTGCAATGTTGCCTTTAAATGACATAATCACTTGATGGAAAAGGGTTTAGAAATAGAGGATCTTCAATGAACAAGAACTTCCCCCCAAAATTTTTAATTTGCACGGACAACAATGCAATAACAGATACTAAATTCTAGCCTACAACATTCCAGTCAAAATTATAATGAATTCAGTTGCTATTGTCTCTCCATATTTGGACATTTATATTAGGCAGATTTTTTTCAATATTCCGAATTGAACATGTTTAGTCACACTATCTCCAGTGTTGATAGGTGATCACTTAACTGACTTGCCTAGTTAAATAAAGGTTAAATTTGCCTGATGTTCCACCACTCCTTCCCTCCTTGTCCTCTCTCTCTCTCTCTCTCCCCCTCCCTCCCACTCACTTTGGGCATCTCTCAAGTGTTTACTAGCAGCAACATCCACAGACAGGGGGAGCAGAAACCCAGCTGAGATGAGAGCTTTTCCAGGGGAGCTGACTGACTACGTGGGCAGGGACAAGTAGCCTAGCATGTAGACCTTATTTAGCACACATAACAAAGACTTTATCATTTTCAAGTGATAACTAGTGTAATTGACTACTAAGAGAAAAATAGGTTATCTGTCTATCACAAAATTACATTAGGACACAAATACTTTGCAGTTCATTGTGAGGTACTACATTTTTGTAAATATATTTTCGAAAAAACAATTGTCTTAATATTAAAAATAAATATAATTTGGCTTTACGTCTGTGTTTGGAAATATAAACATGTTTTCCAAATGACTGGGTCAGTGGCCAATGGCACAGCAGAGAATCCAAACAGAGACGCACGTGACAATGCTATTGCATATGAATGCACATATACCAAAAATATTATTAATCTGTAATATTTTTCTTGTAACTATTTTGATGTACGTTTGAAGAAAGAAAAACCATGTCTTCTCCGTTTCATTCAAAATGCAACAGATTGTACGGTTCATGCACGCTCCAACAGCATTCCTCACGGGAAGCGCAACAGCACTTCAAAGCGAGCTTTACAACACGACACATCAAAATCCTATTTTTTCACCTATTTATATGTAAACAATATTATTTTCTACCAACATATATCTACTGGATTTGTAAAATTGGTAAGAGTATATAACCTTACCGTGTGTTGTGAGTGAAACTTCTTGCAGGCTGGTTGAGTGGTGCGCTCTTGCACGCTACTTGGCTGTGACAGTTCAGCGATAGACAATGCACTGATGCTGTACCTGGGCTTGCCGTGAGTCCAAGGAGGAAGGACAATGCACTTGCCGGATTTAAGTCCCACCCTCGAATCCTACCGAGACCCACTCAAAATCATTTTGGGGTTTTCCATACATTCGCTAAGTAACCGAACTGCTGTTATCCAAATAGAAAAACGTCTAATTGTTTCGTGATGCATCTGGGTTTTCATCATCAATCCTATACAGGTTTGTCAATCGTGGACTTTACAAGTCAACTTGTATTCTTACTATCAAGCCAATGATATGATCAGCTCGGTTGGTTTTGCAGGTGTAGCTGGAACTTGGAAATATGAAATTCATTTTTATTTCCAGTTTAGGTTGTCATAACTAGGATGAGGAGACAGGAACATACCAAAGAAAGAGTTAAAGGGAAGCCAACTGAGCTAATAATGGTGACAATGGATAGGCTTCCTGTGTGGCCTGGTATAAGCCACCAGTTATGTGCACACAGGCCACACAGAATCACATCGGGGGAAGAGTCAAGCCAGGGTGTGATACCAAGGGAGTGGTCAGTCAGTTGTTAGAACATACAGGCCAAGGGCTTTTTCTGTCCTGCCTGGTGTCAGGAAGCATGTGCTCATCAACAGTGTGTCACCACCAAGGTGTCGCAAACAGCACATGTCGTTGTGGCTCATGGCTGCCTCCGGGTCACTAAAGGATGCCCTTTAATATTTGTCATCTATTTGCCCCTCCAGAGTTCTCTAGTGGCTGGTGCCTCAGCGCCGTTCAGCCCCCTCCCAGGCCATGCATGTGTGACGCTGATTAGAGCCCTGACGGAAACCTCAGCTACTCGTCTGCGAAATGAGAAGAGGTGATTCCACGCTCTGTGAAATCTACAAGCCCTCTGTCTGATAGGGTGCTGT
Organism: Salvelinus sp. IW2-2015; assembly: GCF_002910315.2. NCBI lineage: Eukaryota > Metazoa > Chordata > Actinopteri > Salmoniformes > Salmonidae > Salvelinus > Salvelinus sp. IW2-2015. The sequence goes on from NC_036841.1 coordinate 21,184,695, forward strand.
TATACACAGGTAACAACAGGAGATGTATCTATTCAGTTGGTTATTAACTGTACTATATGTATTTATCTATCTGTAAAAAAAAGATTCTACTGGAAAACATCATGGTGAGGAGGGAAAATCAGGTTTTTATCAGCTCAACACTTGCGACTCATCTGAAACACCTTTGTTCTCTTGACCCTGGTTCTCTTGACCCTGGTTCTCTTGACCCTGGTACAACATTTGTTTGAATTAGAAAGTGCACGGTCCAAGCCCCTGGCAGTGGCTGCCTCTTTAAAGAAATATCTTGGGGGTGCTTTCAAGTCCAAGGTGAGAGGCGTGAAGGAGTGCTGTAGACGAGGAGCCCAGTGGCAAGCTGGGCTGGGGTGGGCGGCCTGTACTTTCTCAGCGCCCCGTTTGAAGCCCTGACGCGGGCCTCTCGCCCCCGGCCCCCCTTTTCTCCCTTGGCCCCCTTAGGGCACACATGGGCAACACGTCGGGGGCAAAAGGGGAGGAGATGAGTTATTGCCATGCGGAGAGAGGAAATCAGGCTCACCCCTCTGATGATCTAAATTTAATAAAGGGGGAGGAATGCGATCCAGATCTCTTCTGATGCCCTCTCAATGCTGTTTCAATTATCGACGTTGGGAGTTCAAAGGGGAGGCCCCGATACACTTCTGCTCCACATGAAGCAGCTCTCATCACTTGGCCTCATGCCTTTCACCTCCCCATTATTGTGCCACCTTTTTCCGCTCAGTCACTCTCTCTCAGTCTTTCCTTCTCTCTCTGGCTCAACTGCAGTCATGCTTTACATTAAACAGATAGTGAACACCCTGCCATCGCCACCAGTAAACCCCATCATTCAGTGGGAACTTTTTTATTGCCAACTGTACTTTCACCAAAGGCATGGTGTTACTTGACGTTCACAGTTTCCCTCCTGATTTTTGTCTTAGTGAAACTACAGTTATACAGTGCCTTTGGAAAGTACTCAGACCCCTTGCCTTATTCTAAAATTTATTGAATCGTTTTTCCCTCGTCAATCTACACAGAATGTACTATAATGACAAAGCAAAAACTGTTTTTCAAAATGTTTGCAAATAAAAAACAAACCCCCCCCAAAATTAAATTTACATAATTATTCAGACCCTTTACTCAGTACTTTCTTGAAGCACATTTGGCAGTGATTACAGCCTCGAGTCTTCTTGGGTATGACGCTACAAGCTTGGCACAACTGTATTTGGGGAGTTTCTCCCATTCTTGTCTGCAGATTCTCTCAAGTTCTGTACGGTCGGATTGGGTGCGTTGCTGCTCAGCTATTTTCAGGTCTCGCTAGAGATGATGGAGGCCACTGTGTTCTTGGGGACCTTCAATGCTGCAGAAATGTTTTGGTACCCTTCCCCAGATCTGTGCCTTGACATAATCCTGTCTCAGAGCTCTATAGACAATTCCTGCTACCTCATGGCTTGGTTTTTGCTCTGACATACACTGTCAACTGTGGGACCTTATATAGACAAGTGTGTGCCTTTCCAAATCATGTCCAATCAATTGAATTTAGCACAGGTGGACTCCAATCAAGTTGTAGAAACATCTCAAGGACGATCAATGGAAACAGGATATACCTGAGCTCAATTTCGAGTCTCATAGCAAAGGGTCTGAATACTTATATAAATAAGGTTTTTCTGTTTTTTATTTGTGATACATGTGCAAAAATGTCTAAAAACCTGTTATTGCTTTGTCCTTATGGGTTATTGTGTGTAGATTGCTTAGGAAATTGTTTTATTTAATCAATTTTAGAATAAGGCTGTAACGTAACAAAATGTGGAAAAAGTAATGAGATCTGAGTACTTTCCAAAGGCACTGTATGTACTCTTGTTATTTATTTCACAATGTTTTACTTTAGGCATCAGGAGAGTTCTGCAGGTCTCAGTCCTCAATGAATTGACACAGGGTTGGCATGGTATAGCTGGCACACTTCGATTTTGGGGTGAACTATTGTGTTTAAACGGAGGTAAAAGGTAAGAGCAGTACTTCCCAGGGTTCCTTCCATGGATCAGATAAGCCAGAAGAACATCAGAAATCATTCAGAATATCATTAAGAAGATCTCTCAGTCCTGTTCTCATCTCTCGTTGACAATATGCGTCTGTCATCCCAATTCCCAGTATTGTTTTAATCAACACCCTCCCCCTCTCCCCAACGGTGTCCTGTGGTGTGTTGAGTGGGTGCAGACCATAAATCCTTTGTCTCACTTTCTCATTTTTGGATCTTCTAAAGATAGCACTGACAGGTGATATTAATGGTATTTTATTAGCAGTGTTCTGATTGCTGTAGGTTGGGCTGCGTTCATCCCTTTCTAAGGAGAGTGAGAATGGGGAGTTCTCCTCCCACTCCCCTCACACAGGAGATGGCCACTCTCTTTGATATGATGCCCGAATCCTTTCCTTTCCCCCCCGAAGAAACTGGCCCGCAGATGTTGCTACGCCGACTACAAAGAAGGAGCTCTTTATGAGGAGAACGTCTATTTTGGTCCCTGTGTGTCTCTGTTTCTGAGATGTGGTGCTTTGAGAGGTAGAGGCCTGATCTTTCTGCTCAAGACTTGTTTTATTCCTTGCCGAGATCTTTTTTTATTAAATCCCCAATTCAAATTACTAAAGTGAGGATGTCATATTGTATTACATTATCCATGTGCGGTCACTGTGGTAGAGTTTTAGGTCGTTGAAAAGGCTAAGAAGCTATATTGACATTGGGAAAAAGAAAGTGTGAAACACTGGAGTACTCAACTCAATGAATACTAAAGTCATAGAAAGGCTCTCTGTATTAGTTTGAGTGTTTATACAGAAGTGGCAGTGGTTAGGTAGGTTAGGTCTCACTCTGACTCAAAGAACTGGGAGTTTGTTGCAGTCTGACTGTGAAGCAGAGGTCTTGGGAGATATATTATCTTTAATTAAGGCACCAATCCCTTTGGCAAGTTGTCTAAACAGGCCTAAATAGGCCTACTAAATCAGACTAACATCCTCAGTATTTGATGGTTTGGGAGCGTGCAATCGCTCCAGATGGTTCATGTTTCTGGAGTGTTTCATGAGGGATGGCCCAGGACAGGGATCTTCTGTTTAAGCATTGCCTTGACAGACCTGGTTTCACAGAATCACATGCTGAATCCCCCTCTCTCTGTGTGTGTCTCTCTGTGTGTGTCTCTCTGTGTGTCTCTATCTCTCTCTCTGTGTCTCTCTCTCTGTGTCTCTCTCTCTCTGTGTGTCTCTCTCTCTGCATCTCTCTCTCTCTGTGTCTCTCTCTCTCTGTGTCTCTCTCTCTCTCTGTGTGTCTCTCTCTCTGTGTGTGGTCTCTCTCACTCCTCTGTCTCTCTCTCATCTTTCGCTCCTCTCTCTCTCTCATCTGTGTGGTGTGTGTGTCTCTCTCTCTCTCTATCTTCTCTCTCTCTCTCTCTCCTCTCTCTTCTCTCTCCCTCTTCTCTCTCTCTCTCTCTCTCTCTCTCTCTCTCTCTCTCTCTCTCTCTCTCTCTCTCTCTCTCTCTCTCTCTCTCTTCTCTCTCCTCTCTCTTCTCTCTCTTCTCTCTCTCTCCTCTCTCTCTCTTTCTCTCTGCTAGTGTCTCGCTCTCGCTCTATGTGTTGTGTCTCAGCTCACTGCTATGTGTGTGCTGTCTCTCTCTGCTCTCTATGTGTGTGTGTGTGTCTCTCTCCTCATCTATCCTGATTTCTTTTTTCTCTGTGTGGTCTCTCTCTCCTCTCTTTGTGTGCCTCTCTCTCTCCTCTCTCATATATGTGTGTGTCTCTCTCAATATGTGGTGTTGTGGTGTGTCGTGTCTCTCTCTCTCTCTCTCTCTCGCCTTCTCTCTCTCTCTTCACTCAACACTGCACGCGCATCTACACTCTGACGTTCTCTTCTTCACACCACTCAAACTCCTCACACGACTCCTCCGTCTCTGCCTATCTCCTTCCTCTCCGTCCCGCTCTCTCTTCTCTCACTCTCTCTCCGTCTCGCTCTCCCTCCTCCTCTCTCTTCCTCCTCCTCCTCGTCTCTCCTCTCCCAATCTCCTCTTCTTCTCTCTCTCCTGTCTCTCTCAGTCAGGGACTGTGTTGTTGAGTTCAATCTAAAGAGCATTTCCCCCTGCATTTGACTGTTGCTCATCTCAGCTCACAAGTTGTTGTCTTGAAATATCTATGGGGTCATGACACTGTCACAGTACTATTAAAACAAATGCATCCCACTTCACCTCTTGAGTAAAGGGGACAGAAAGTAAAAGTATTTTTAAAGCCCCTTGAAAACTTTGGTAGAAGAGCAATGCAAATGCATTTTTGAAGGTTGTGGCACGTATACAGAGTTTGATTTTGACCCAATGGAATGTTATTTCTCAGAATTGTAATTCAAGATCAGCTAATGTACCAACTAACTGCAAGTTGCAACACAGTGATTGAAATCATCCCCTCCATATGTCTCTTCTGAAATACAACAGTGTGGTAAAACATTTCAGAATTAACTGACTGCCTTTAACTTAGTTTTAGCTCAAGAAGCAGAAAATAAAGATGAAAGAAGGGGAGAGAGGGTCAAAGGAGTAAAGAGGAGGAAGAACAAGATGCTGAGTCCAGCGTGCCCTTGATAAGCTGCTGGCTCCAAAACGAACACCCACGCAGCCCCCTCCCCTCCTCTGTCCAGCCTGGGCTCCGGTCCCAGCACCGCCACTAACTATTCCTCTTCATTAGCCGCCTAGAACGAGATGCTTGTCATGTAATTAGAAGAGGGGTTTTCTGAATGCTTGTGAAACACATACTGTCATTAGAGACGTGAGAGAAAGCTGGTAAAGAGAGAAGAGGGCTAGAGAGGAGTGTAAGAGAGCAGCACAATGTGAAGCTGGAGAGAGAGGGGTCAGCTGGAGTGGCTTGCCTGCTTTGTAAAGAGGGAGATAGTGTTAAACAGCCTCCCTCTTCGGTGTGTTTTGGACAATCAGTAACTCCATCCTAGTCCCATTGTGTTAGCGCTGATAGCAACATAAGTGACACAAGTAGATCTGCCAGGCTCACTCAGCTCATCTATGCTGTGATCTGTGAAGGTGCAGTGAGGCTTATCAACGGCAGGGCGATGAGAGGGAAGATGTTGCTGCTTGTCAGTGATTTTCACCAGGGTCTGGGTAGTGTCCAGTCCAGAGCCTATGCTTTCTTCCAGTCTGCCCTGGGAAAGACATCGCTCCTGCCACCCCTCACTCATATGCTCCCTTATTCTTACCAGGCCTTGGTTTCATTAACATATCTGAAGGGATGTAAACTTAGCTCTACAACCCCCCACAATACTATAGGTACTCCAGCTGCTACAACGATGGAGGCCTGCTAATGCTCACCCTGAGAACAGCAGAAGCCACTAACCCATGGTTCCCTCTTCCCTTCCCTCCACTCCCTCCCTCCCTCCACCAGGTCAGGCTGAGAGAAGTGTTTATAGAGCCAGAGCCTATAATTAATGACAGGATAGTTCATTTGAGTCCTCGTTCTGTTCTGTGGAGGTAGATAGATACAGCCAGGGGGTTAGATTACAACTGCTTAAATAATACCCCGCCATCCCATCCCCTCTCCATCTCGCCCCTTTTCACTCACACTCAGTCTTATCCCAACATAACCGTCCTCCGGAGAAGTGTTTCTCACTAGCTTTCCTCCTGACTATCCCACTTGGCTCCCCTTCCCATGCCCCCCTAACCCCCACCCCATTTCCACCCCGCCCCCTTACTGTGCAGCGCCGGAGATATTTTTAGCCCAGAGTTGATGTTTTAAGGATGTATAGTCCATCCTGTGCCATGATTCTCTCTGTGAGGAAACGGGATGCTCTCTGTCTTCCCCCATTCTTCTTTCCATCCTTCCCTACCTCCCCTCACATTCTCTCTCCCTCCACCCCTCTCTTTACTTAGCCTCCACCCCCCCCCTCTCTCTCTCTCTTTGTCTCTCTTTCTCTCAATTCAGTTCAAAGAGGCTTTTTTGGCATGGGAAACATGTTTACATTGCCAAAGCAAGTGAAATAAACAATAACTAAAAGTGAGAAGAAACACAAAACAACATTAATCAAATGTACAGTATTGCACTCATAAAGGTTTCAAAAGGATAACGACATTTCAACTGTTATATTATCAGCTATGTACAGTGTTTTGACATCTTGCAAATAGTTGTAGTATTAATAGTAAGGGAAGATAAGTAAACAGATTAATATTGGTTGTATTTACAGTGTTGTTTGTGCTCCACTGGTAGCCCTGTTTTCATGGCAACGGGTCACAGATCTTGCTGCTGCGATTGCACATTGTGTTATTTTACCTAATAGATATGGGAGTTTATCAATATTTGATTTGTTTTCAAATTCTTTGTGAGTCTGTGTGATCTGCGAGAAATATGTGTCTCTAATATGGTCATAACTTTGTCAGGAGGTAAGGAAGTTCAGCTCAGTTTCCACCTCATTTTGTGAGCATTTCTTCTTTTGAGAGCCACGTCTGCCTACGGCAGCCTCACTCAATAGCAAGGTTATGCTCACTGAGTCTGTATGTAATCAAGGATTTTCATAATTTTGGGTCAATCACAGTGGTCAGGTATTCTGCTACTGTGTACTCTCTGTTCAGGGCCAGATAGCATTCCAGTTTGCTCTGTTTTTTGGTTGGTTCTTTCCAGTGTGTCAAATAGTGATCTTTTTGTTTTCTCAACATTTTGTTGGGTCTAATTGTGTTGCTGTCCTGGGGCTCTGTGAGGTCTGTTTCTGTTTGTGAACAGAGACCCAGAACAAGCTGGCTGATGGGATTCTTTTTCTAGGTTCATCTCTGTAGGTGAGGGCGTTGTGGTGGAATGTGTGTGCATTGCTTTTCTGGATTTTCAGGATTTTTTTAATTAGTGGGTACAATCCTAATTCTTCTCTGCATGCATTGTTTGGGGTTTTACGTTGTACAATAATAATGTTTTTGCAGAATTCTTCATGCGGTCTCAATTGGGTGTTTGTCCCATTTTGTGATTTCTTGGTTGGTGATTGGACCCCAGATCTCATAACCATAGAGAGCAATGGGTTTTATAATGGGTTTTATTTTTTGCCAGATCATAATTGGGATGTCGAGTTTTATGTTATTTTTAATGGCATAGAAAGTCCTTCTTGCCTTGTCTCTCAGATCGTTCACAGCCTTGTGGAAGTTACCAGTGCTGTTGATGTTTAGGCCAAGGTAGGTATAGTTGTTTGTGTGCTCTAGGGCAGTAGTGTCTCGATAAAAAATGTAGTTGTTGTTGTTATGTTTGTTCTTTATATAATGACAACCCAGGGCGTAGGTTTAACTACTTTTAATGAACATATACTTCAGCTAGAAAACGCCATGTTTAGCCATGCAAGGCATTCTTTAACCATCCGCATAGCCTGCTGGGTAACGTAGTCTAAATGTTATTAACACATAACAACACAGTTGTCCTTCCAACTGGACCTTTTTTGTACCAACATTATTTTTGTCGCACTGAGATTTACCGTCAGGGTCCAAGTCTGGCAGAATGTGTGAGCTGCTGTGGCCCTCCTTGGTTGGGGACAGAAAGGGAGACTGAATGCATTCAACCGAAATGTGTCTTCTGCATTTATGAATCAGAGAGGTGTGGGGGGCTGCCTTAATCAACATCATCGGCACCCGGGGAGCAGTTGTTGGAGGTTAACTGCCTTGCTCAAGGGCAGAATGGCCGATTTTTCCGCCTTGCCAGCTCGGGAATTTAGAACCAGAGACGTTTCGGTTACTGTCCCAATGCTCTTAAACATTAGGCTACCTGGCGCCCACAAAATGATCAGATCATCTGCAAACTTCAGAGTCTAGTAGGGTGAGGCGTGGTGCTGCAGACTGTTCCATGCCCTTGCCAATTTATTAATATACTGTATATGTTGAAGAGGGTGGGGCACAAGCTGCATCCCTGTCTCACCCTACAGCTCTGAGGAAAGAAATCTGTGTGTTTATTGACAATTTTAACTGCACACATGTTGTTTTTGTACATTGATTATATAATATCGTATGTTTTCCCACCAACACCACTTACATCAATTTGTTTAGCAGACCCTGATGCCAAATTGAGTCAAAAGCTTTTTTGGAATCAGCAAAGCATGTGAAGACTTTGCTTTTGTTTTGTTTTGTGTGTTTGTCAATTAGGGTAGGCAGGGTGTATACCTGGTCTGTCATACAATATTTTGGTAAAAAGCCAAGTGGAAATGTTTGAGTCTGCTGTTGATGATAGTGCAGAGCATTTTTCCCGAGGTTACTGTTGACGCAGATTCCACAGTAATTATTGGCGTTTACTTTTTCTCTACTTTTGTGGATTGCGATGATCAGACCTTGGTTCCAAATATTGGGGAAGATGCCAGAGCTGAGGATAATGTTGAAGAGTTTAAGAAATGCCCATTTGAATTTGTGGTCTGAATATTTTATCATTTCGTTTAGTATACCATCAAACCACAGGCCCTTTTGGGTTGGAAAATTTGTATTTTGTCCAGTAGCTCATCCAATGTAACTGGAGAATCCAGTGGGTTCTGGTATTCTTTAATAGCTGATTTTAAGTTTTGCAAATGATCATGTATATGTGTTTTCTTTTTGTTCTTTGTTATATGGCTGAAAAGGTTGGAGAAGAGGTTTATCCATACTGTAACGGCTCTCGTTGGTGGAAGGAAGAGTGGACCAAAGCGCAGCGTGGAAAGTGTTCATGATATTTATTTTCAAAAAACACTCAAACAAAATAACCAAAGTGAAAACCAAAGCGCACAGTTCTGTCAAGTACAGACACGAAACAGAAAACAAGATCCCACAAAACCCAAACGGAAAATGACAACTTAATATATGATCCCCAATCAAAGGCAACGATAGACAGCTGCCTCTGATTGGGAATCACACTCGGCCAAACACAAATAAATAGAAAACATAGAATTTCCCACCCGAGTCACACCCTGACCTAACCAAACCTAATAAGGATCTCTAAGGTCAGGGCGTGACACATACATCTCCATTTTGGATAGATAGCTCTTCGTGTTGTTGTTTGTTTAGTGTGTTCCAATTTTCCCAGAAGTGATTTGATTCTATGGATTCTTCAATCACATTGAGCTGTTTTCTGACATGCTGTTCCTTCTTTTCTCTTAGTGTATTTTTGTACTGTTTTAGTGTTTCCCCATAGTGAAGGTGTAGGTTCTGGTTTTCTGGGTCTCTGTGTTTCTGGTTGGATTGTTTTCGGAATTTCTTTCTTAGGTTTTTGCATTCTCCATCAAACCATTTCTAATTGTTAGTTTTGTTAGGTTTTCTGCTATAATATTTTTAATTAGAATGTTAGCTGATAGGTAAAATATACTGTTCTGGCATCCTACTGATAAATTTACACCTTCAATATTGCAGGGAAATATTTTGTCCAGGAAGATGTCTAGGATCGATTGGATTTGTTGGCCAATTGTTTTTTGGTAGGTTGTCTACACTGCTCATGTTTTAATAACATACAGTTTGTTTGGCTTCGATACATCATGGTGGAGATTTGATCTGTTCAAGTAGATTGTGATTTTACTGTGGTCTGATAGGGGTGTTAGTTGGCTGACTGTGAACGCTCTGAGAGACTCTGGGTTGAGGTCAGTGATAAAGTAATCTACAGTACTACTGCCACGGGATGAACCGTAGGTGTACTGACCGTAAGAGTCCCCTATAAGCCTACCATTGACTATGTACTGACAGAGCTGCCAGAGTTGTGACCCATTTTTGTTGCTTGTTTTGTTGTAGTTGTGTCAAGGGGGGCATATTTGGGAGGGAATGCTGTCACCTCCAGGTAAGTGCTTGTCCCCCTGTGTGCTGAGGGTGTCAGGCTCTTGTCCAGTTCTGGCGTTTAGGTCACCAGGCCTGGAAATGGTTGAACTCCCCGTCTAGGATGGAGAAGCTTTCTTCATTAAAGTATGGGTATTCTAGTGGAATGATGTAGGTAGCACAGTGAATAAAACATTTCTCTGTTGAGATTATTTCCTTTTTCATTTCTTGCCAAACGTAACATTTTCCTGTTTTGATTAATTTAATGGAGAGGGTTACGTCTGATCTTTACCAAATTAGCATACCCTCTGAGTCTTCTCCCTGTGTAACACCTGGTAGATTGGTGGATGGAACTACCAGCTCTCTGTAACCTAGAGGGCAACCAAAGGCAGATGACCTCAGACCTTGTATATTCCAGGATGAGATAGTAAAAACGTTGTCTTCCATAGTGTCTAGTGTTGTTTTTGTGTGGTTTAGGCATAGGCCATTACTCTCTCTCTCTCTCCTGCCCTGATGCTGATTGTGAAGACTCAGAGGGTTCAAATCAAATCAAATGTTATTGGTCACATACACATGGTTAGCAGATGGTGTTGCGAGTGTAGAGAAATGCTTGTGCTTCTAGTTCCGACAGTGCAGCAATATCTAACAAGTAATCTAATAATTCCACAACAACTACCTAATACACACAATCTAAGTAAAGGAATGGAATAACCATATATAAATATATGGATGAGCAATGACAGAGTGGCATAGACAAGATGCAATAGATGGTATAAAATACAGTATATACATATGAGATGAGTAATGCAAGATATGTAAACATTATTAAAGTGGCATTATTAAAGTCAGTAGTGATCCATATATTAAAGTGTGCAATGATTTCAAGTCTGTATTTAGGTAGCAGCCTCTCTGTGTTGGTGATGGCTGATGGCCTTGAGATAGAAGCTATTTTTCAGTCTCTCGGTCCCAGCTTTGATGCACCTGTACTGACCTCGCCTTCTGGATGGAAGCGAGGTGAACAGGCAGTGGCTCGGGTGGTTGTTGTCCTTGATGATCTTTTTGGCCTTCCTGTGGCATCGGGTGCTTTAGGTGTCCTGGAGGGCAGGTAGTTTGCCCCTGGTGATGCGTTGTGCAGACCGCACCACCCTCTGGAGGGCCCTGCAGTTGTGGGCGGTGCAGTTGCCGTACCAGGCGGTGATACAGCCCGACAGGATGCTCTCAATTGTGCATCTGTAAACGTTTGTGAGGGTTTTAGGTGACAAATCAAATCAAATGTTATTTGTCACATGTGCTGAATACAACAGGTGTAAACCTTACCGTGAAGTGCTTACTTACAAGCCCTTAACCAACAATGCAGTTAAGAAAAATAAGAGTTATTTACTAAATAAACTAAAGTAAAACAAATAAAAGAGCAACAATAAAATAACAATAGAGGCTATATACAGGGGGTACCGGTACCGAGTCAATGTGCGGGGGTACAGGATAGTCGAGGTAATTTAGGTAATATGTACATGTAGGTAGGGGTAAAGTAACTATTATGCGTAGATAATAAACAGTGAGTAGCAGCAGCATAAAAAAAGAGGGGGGGGTCAATGAATATTGTCCGGGTAGCCATTTGATTAGCTGTTCAGCAGTCTTATGGAATGGAGGTAGAAGCTGTTAAGATGCCTTTTGGACCTAGACTTGGCGCTCCGGTACCGCTTGTCGTGCGGTAACAGAGAGAACAGTCTATGACTAGGGTGGCTGGAGTCTTTGGCAATATTTTGGGCCTTCCTCTGATACCGCCTGGTATAGAGGTCCTGGATGGCAGGACGCTTGGCCCCAGTGATGTACTGGACCGTACGTTTTACCCTCTGTAGCGCCTTGCGGTCAGAGGCTGAGCAGTTGCAATACCAGGCGGTGATGCAACCAGTCAGGATGCTCTCGATGGTGCAGCTGTAGAACTTTTTGAGGATCTGAGCACCCATGACAAATCTTTTCAGTCTCCTGAGGGGAATAAGTGTTGTCGTGCCCTCTTCATGACTGTCTTGGTGTGTTTGGACCATGATAGTTTGATGGTGATGTGAACACCAAGGATCTTGAAGCTCTCAACCTTCTCCACTACAGCCCTGTCGATGAGAATAGGAGCGTGCTCGGCCCTCCTTTTCCTGTAGTCCACGATCATCTCCTTTGTCTTGATCACTTTGAAGGAGAGGTTGTTGTCCTGGCATCGTGGTTGTTCTGTGTCTGTGTTTAATCATTCCGCCTGCTCCCCCTTACCACCAGAACCATCTGTGGTGGCCAGGGGGGCCCACCAGTTACTGTCAGCAAACCACTTTTTTCTATATGTTTACTGTTTTGTGTTTGTGAACATACAGGTAACTGCCAAAATAAAGGAAACACCAACAGAAAGTGTCTTAATAGGGCTTTGGGCCACCACAAGCCAAAAAAGCTTCAATGCACCTTGGTATAGATTCTACAAGTGTCTGGAACTCTATCGGAGGGATGCGACACCATTCTTCCACAAGAAATTCCATAATTTGGTGTTTTGTTGATGGTGGTGGAAAATGTTGTCTCAGGCGGCACTCCAGAATCTCCCATAATTGTTCATTTGGGTTGAGATCTGGTGACTGAGACGGCCACGGCATCGTTTTCATGCTCATCAAACCATTCTGTGACCATTCTTTCCATGTTGATGGGGGTATTGTCATCCTATGGGGGCATAGCCATGGTAGCCAAAATAATGGCCTGCCCAGCATTTTTATACATGATCCTAAGCATGATTGTGGATAATGGTGCCGGGGGGGGATGGCTGCTGTTTTACGGGCTCCAAACCGCCTGTGCTGTTTTGTGTGTGTTTTTGTAAGTTTGTAACTTATTTTGTACAAAATGTTGCTGCTACCGTCTCTTATGACCGAGTATCAGAACAGAACTAAGAACAGATATAGCCCTTGGTTCACTCCAGACTTGATTGCCCTTGACCAGCACAAAAACATCCTGTGGCGTACTGCATTAGCATCAAATAGCCCCCACGATATGCAACTTTTCAGGTAACTTAGGAACCAATACACACAGTCAGTTAGGAAAGCAAAGGCTAGCTCTTTCAAACAGAAATGTTCATCCTGTACCACAAATTCCAAAAAGTTTTTGGACACTGTAAAGTCCATGGAGAATAAGAGCACCTCCTCCCAGCTGCCCACTGCACTGAGGCTAGGAAACACTGTCACAACCGATAAATCCACGATAATCGAGATTTCAAAAAGCATTTTTCTACGGCTGGCCATGCTTTCCACCTTGCTACCCCTACCCCGGCCAACAGCTCTGCACCCCCCGCAGCAACTTGCCCAAGCCCACCCTCTTCTCCTTCACACAAATCCAGATAGCTGATGTTCTGAAAGAGCTGCAAAATCTGGACCTCTACAAATCAGCTGGGCTAGACAATCTGGACCCTCTCTTTCTAAAATTATCCGCCGCAATTGTTGCAACCCCTACTACTAGCCTGTTCAACCTCTTTCGTATCGTCTGAGATCCCTAAAGATTGGAAAGCTTCCGCAGTCATCCCCCTCTTCAAAGGAGGAGACACTCTAGACCCAAACTGTTACAGACTTATATCTATCCTGCCCGGCCTTTCTAAAATCTTCGAAAGCCAAGTTAACAAACAGATCACCGACCATTTTGAATCCCACCGTACCTTCTCCGCTATGCAATCTGGTTTCCGAGCTGGTCATGGGTGCACCTCAGCCACGCTCAAGGTCCTAAACGATATCATAACCGCCATCGATAAAAGCCGTCTTCATCGACCTGGCCAAGTCTTTCGATTCTGTCAATCACCACATTCTTATCGGCAGACTCAACAGCTTTGGTTTCTCAAATGACTGCCTCGTCTGGTTCACCAACTACTTCTCAGATAGAGTTCAGTGTGTCAAATTGGAGGGCCTGTTGTCCGGACCTCTGGCAGTCTCTATGGGGATGCCAAAGGGTTAAATTCTCTGGCCGACTCTTTTCTCTGTATATATCAATGATGTCACTCTTGCTGCTGGTGATTCTCTGATCCACCTCTACGCAGACAACACCATTCTGTATACTTCTGGCCCTTCTTTGGACACTATGTTAACAAACCTCCAGACGAGCTTCAATGCCATACAACACTCCTTCCGTGGCCTCCAACTGCTCTTAAATAATAGTAAAACGAAATACATGCTCTTCAACCGATCGCTGCCCGCACCCGCCCGCCCGCCCGACTAGCATCACTACTCTGGACGGTTCTGACTTAGAATATGTGGACAACTACAAAACCTAGGTGTCTGGTTAGACTGTAAACTCTCCTTCCAGACTCACATTAAGCATCTCCAATCCAAAATTAAATCTAGAATCAGCTTCCTATTTCACAACAAAGCATCCTTCACTCATGCTGCCAAACATACCCTCGTAAAACTGACTATCCTACCGATCCTTGACTTCGGTGATGTCATTTACAAAATAGCCTCCAACACTCTACTCAGCAAATTGGATGTAGTCTATCACAGTGCCATCCGTTTTGCCACCAAAGCCCCATATGCTACCCACCACTGCGACCTGTATGCTCTCGTTGGCTGGCCCTCGCTTCATATTTGTCGCTTCATATAGGTCATCTATAAGTCTTTGCTAGGTAAATCCCCACCTTATCTCAGCTCACTGGTCACCATAGCAACACCCACCTGTAGCATGCGCTCCAGCAGGTATATTTCACTGGTCATCCCCAAAGCCAAATCCTCCTTTGGCCTCCTTTCCTTCCAGTTCTCTGCTGCCAATGACTGGAACGAATTGCAAAAATCACTGAAGCTGGAGCCTTATATCTCCCTCACTAACTTTAAGCATTAGCTGTCAGAGCAGCTTATCGATCACTGCACCCGTACACAGGCCATCTGTAAATAGCCCACCAAACTACCTCATCCCCATATTGTTATTTATTTTTGCTCTTTTGCACCCCAGTATTCTCTACTTGTACATCATCATCTGCACATCTATCACTCCAGTGTTTAATTGCTAAATTGTAATTATTTCGCCACTATGGCCGATTTATTGCCTTACCTCCCTAATCTTACATTTGCACACACTGTATATAGATTATTCTATTGTGTTATTGACTGTACATTTGTTTATTCCATGTGTAACTCTGTGTTGTTTTTGTCGCACTGCTTTGCTTTATCTTGGCCAGCTCGCAGTTGTAAATGAGAACTTTAAATAAAGGTGAAATTATGAGAAAAAAAATATGAAATGATTATTCACCTGGAACTGGACGAAGATTTTTTCTTACATTTTTTCTTTAACGCAATGGATATACTTTTTTTAAGACCAGGCCTAAATCCCCTTCATTCGTGTGAAGAAAAGACGGCGGTTCACAGGGCGAAGATCGGGGCGCATTGTTAGAATTTGTCTGCCTCTACCAGCAGTTCTATTGGCCAATGTGCAATAGCTGGAGAATAAACTGGATTAGCTCCGTTGGACACTATCCTACCAACGGGACATTAAAAACTGTAATTTCTTATTTTTCACCGAGTTGTGGCTGTACGATGACATACATAATATGCAGTTGGCTGGGTTTTCCGTGCATCAGCAGGACAGAACAGCTATGTCCAGGAAGATGAGGGGTGGTGGTGTTTGTCTATTTGTCAATAACAGCTGGTGAGCGATGCCGAATATTAAGGAAGTCTCAAGGTATTGCTCGCCTGAGGTAGAGTACTTCATGATAAGCTGGAGACCACACTATCTACCAAGAGAGTTTTCTTCTATATTATTCTTAGCCGTCTATTTACCACCACAAACCGATGCTGGCATAAAGACTGCACTCAACCAGCTGTATAAGGCCATAAGCAAACAAGAAAATGCTCAACCAGAAGCGGTGCTCCTAATCGCCAGGGACTTTAATGCAGGCAAACTTCTATCAGCATGTCACATGTGCAACTAGAAGGGGGAAAAACTAGGCCACCTTCACTCCACGCACAGAGACGCATACAAAGCTCTCCCTCGCCATCCAAATCTGACCATAATTCTATCCTCCTGACTCTTGCTTACAGGCAAAAACTAAATCAGGAAATACCAGTGACTCGCTCAATACGGATGTGGTCAGATGACGCGGATGCTACAGGACTGTTTTGCTTGCCCAAACTGGAATATGGCATTGGCATTGAGGAGTATACCACCACAGTCACCGGCTTCATCAATAAGTACATCGACGACGTCGTCCCCACAGTGACCGTACATACATATCCCAACCAGAAGCCGTGGATTACAGGCAACATCTGCATCGAGCTAAAGGCTAGAGCTACCGCTTTCAAGGAGCGGGACACTGATCCGGACGCTTATAAGAAATCCTGCTATACCCTCCGATGAACCATCAAACAAGCAAAGCGTCATTACAGGTCTAAGATTGAATCCTACTACACCGGCTATGACACTCGTTGGATGTGGCAGGACTTGCAAACTATTACGGACTACAAAGGGAAACTCAGCCGTGAGCTGCCCATTGACATGAGCCTACGAGACAGGCTAAATGCCTTTTATGCTGGCTTTGAAGCAAGCAACACTGAATCATGCACGAGAGCAATAGCTGTTCTGGACGACTGTGTGTGATCACTCTCGCCGTAGCCGATGTGAGCAAGACCTTTAAATAAGTCAACATTCACAAGGCCGCGGGGCCAGACGGATTACCAGGATTTGAACTCAGAGCATGCGCGGACCATCTCAATCGCACTCCACACTGCCCTTTCCCACCTGGACAAAAGAAACATCTATGTGAGAATTCTGTTCATTGACTAGAGCTCAGCGTTCAACAACATAGTGCCCACAAAGCTTATCATTAAGCTAAGGACCCTAGGACTAAACACCTCCCTCTGCAACTGTATCCTGGACTTCCTGATGGGCCACCCCCAGGTGGTAAGGGTAGGCAACAACACACCTGCCACGCTGATCCTCAACATGGGGGCCCCTCAGGGGTGCATGCTTAGTCCACTCCTGTACTCCCTGTTCACCCACGACTGTGTGGCCAAGCACGACTCCAACACCATCATTAAGTTTGCTGATGACACAACGGTGGTAGGCCTGATCATCGACAACGATGAGACAGCCTATAGATAGGAGGTCAGAGACCTGGCACTGTGGTGCCAGGACAACAACCTCTCCCTCAACGTGAGCAAGACAAAGGAGATGATCGTGGACTACAGGAAAAGGAGGGCCAAACACACCCCCATTCACATTGACAGGGCTGTAGTGGAGCGGTGGAGAGTTTCAAGTTCTTTGGAGTCCAGATCACCAACAAACTATCATGGTCCAAACATACCAAGAAAGTCGTGAAGTGGGCACGACAATGCCTTTTCCCCCTCAGGAGACTGTAAAGATTTGGCATGGGTCGCCAGATGTTCAAAAATTTCTCCAGCTGCACCATCGAGAGCATCCTGACCGGTTGCATCACCACCTTGTATTGCAACTGCTCGGCATCCGACCATAAGGCGCTACAGAGGGTAGTGCGTACAGCCCAGTACATCACTGGGGCCAAGCTTCCTGCCATCCAGGACCTACTGTATATACCAAGCAGTGTCAGAGGAAGGCCCAAAGAATTGTCAATGACTCCAGTTACCCAAGTCAGACTGTTCTCTCTGCTACCGCACAGCAAGGGGTAACGGAGCGCCAAGTCTAGGTCCAAAAGGCTCCTTAACAGTTTCTACCCTCAAGCCATAAGACTGCTGAACAATTCATCAAATGGCCACCTAGACTATTTACGTTGACCCCCCCCCCCCCTCTCCTTTGTTTTTTCACTGCTGCTACTCGCTGTGTATTATCTGTGCATAGTCACTTTACCCCTACCTACATGTACAAATTACCTCGACTAATCTAAACCCTGCACATTGACTCTGTGCTGGTACCCCCTGTACATAGCCTTGTTATTTTATTGTGTTACTTTTGATTTCATTTTTTACTTTATTTTATTTAGTAAATATTTTCCTTACTCTATTTCTTGAACTGCATTGTTGGTTAAGGGCTTGTAAGTAAGCATTTCATGGTAAGATCTACACCTGTTGTATTCGGCGCATGTGACATGTAAAATTTGATTTGATGGGATGTTAATTGCCTAATTAAATCCAGAACCACACCTGTGGGGGAGTACCTGCTTTCAATATACTTTGTTTCCCTCATTTACTCAAGTGTTTCCATTGTTTTGGCAGTTACTTGTATTTTGTAGGTAATTGCCTTGTCGAGTCTTGCCTAGTCTTCTAAATGCTATATTCGCAACTGCATGTATATTCAGTTCCCCATTTCCCAACAGTATGTCATAACACTGACTGTCAAGAACACCTGTGACAGAACTCTGATCTCTGGACATGTTTGGTCCTCAACTCTAACCCAATGTCTTTCCTATTGGTATTTGAACAGATCCAGTAAAATTGGATTATTCTCTGCTGTCAATCATATCAGTTGTCAGTTTGCCTAAATTATTCAACGTCTAAATGTTTTGGAAGTTGGTGCGTGTTGAACAAGTTTGATGTTTGTTCCAATTCATTGCAGTCAATTTCTGTACTCCTTTTAATGGTCCTCTGGTTACTAGCTTACTGATGGTGAATAGACTTACATGAGGTTCTCAGTCTGTTCCAAAGCTCAACTGTGCCCTCTATCAGTGGAACACCACACTACAGCCATTTCCCAGCCAGTTCTCTCAGTAGCATGGTAAAGTGCAGGTCGGTTTCAAGTGGCAGATTACATATGAATAAACGTGTTTTTCATAAGACCTGCTCAAGCTGAGATAATGACTTTGATTCAGGCATTTTCTAAATTGGAGTCTATTTATCTTTCCCAAAAACAATTTACACCAAATGACTGAAGTGGATATGTAATCAAGCACTGTGCTGAATACATTGTCTTTACGTACACAAAGCCCATTATAATAACTAGTATGGCCACCTGCTGGCTTCAACGTATCCTGCAGTCAGACCCAGAGAACAGCGCCATATGTTAACACTTTATTCAACAGATACACATATGATGACAGTGACACTGTCTCTTTAAGAGGCATGCAGGAATGCAGTGGTTTTGCCCAGGCGTTTGGGGCACTGCCCTTACAATTGCACACAAACACAACCTCTCTCTCTCACTCTCAATTCAATTCAAAAGGGATTTATTTCCATTGGAAACACATGTTTACATTGCCAAAACAAGTGAAATAGATAATAAACAAAAGTGAAATAAACAGCAAACAACACGCTTAAAAGTATCAAAGGAATAGACATTTCAAATCTTATATTATGGCTATGTACAGTGTGTACAGCTATGTACAGTGCAAATAGTTGAAGTACAAAAGGGAAAACAAATCTACATAAATATGAGGTTTTTTTACAATGGTGTTTGTTCTTCAATGGTTGCCCTTTTCTTGTGGTAACAGGTCACAAATCTTGCTGCTGTGATGGCACACTGTGGTACTTCGCCTAATGGATATGGCAGTTGATGGGTGTGGGTCTGTGTAATTTGAGGGAAATATGTGTCTCTAATATGGTCATACATTTGGCAGGAGGTTAGGAATTGTAGCTCGGTTTCCACATTATTTTGTGGACAGTGGGCACATAGCTTTCTTCTCTTGAGAGTCTGGCCTGCCTCTCTCAATAGCAAGGCTATACTCACTGAGTCTGTACATAGTCAAAGCTTTCCTTAATTTTGGGTCACAGTTATAAGGTATTCTGCCACTGTGTACTCTCTGTTTAGGATCAAATATCATTCCAGTTTGCTCTGTTTTTTGGTTGAACCTTTTACTGAAGTGGGCTAAATCAGGGTCAATTTTGAGTTTGCATCCCAATATTATACTTTATATACATTATAGAAGATTGAAATATAACAAAACTGTTTGACATAGAAGCACTGGATTTTCAGGCAAACAAAAAATATATAAAAAATATTCCACCCATGAGCCCACTTGGGTCAATCACAGTGGTCAGGTATTCTGCCATGGTGTGCTCTCTGTTCAGGGCCATATAGCATTCCAGTTTGCTCTATTCTTTGTTTGGGTCTTTCCAGTGTGTCAAATAACTATCTTTGTGTTGTCTCATGATTTGGTTGGGTCTAATTGTGTTGCTCTCCTGGGGCTCTGTGAGGTATGTTTGTGATCAGAGCCCTAGGACCATCTTGCTGAAAGGACTCTACTCTAGGTCTGTCTCTCCCTATGTGATTGCTTTGTTATGGAAGGTTTTGGAATCGCTTCCCTTTTAGTTGGATGTTGATCATTCCTATCATTCCTGGTTGGTGAGTGGACCCCAGACCTCACAACCATAAAGGGCAATGGGTTCTATAACTGATTTAAGTAATTTTAGCCAGATCTTAATTGGGATGTCAAATTTTATGTTCCTTTTTATGTTTAGAAGGCCTTCTTGCCTTGTCTCTCAGATCGTTCACAGCTTTGTGGAAGTTACCTGTGGTGCTGATGTTTTGGCTGAGGGAGGTGACGTTTTTGTGTGCTCTAAGGCAACGATGTCTAGATGGAATTTGCATTTCTCTCTCTCTCCTCTTTGAAGTTTTTGAGCTCTGTCCTCTGGAAGGATGTGTGTTGTTGTTGCGGCTGATTTTCATTTCACTCCAGCGTTTTGGAAAAATAATGCCCGGCCCTCTTGTCTGGCTTGGCATCAGTAAACTGCACCGTCTGTTTCCCCGTTCACACTTGGTTGGCAGAGAGAAAGGAAAAGAGAGAGAGAGAGAAGAGAGAGAGAGAGAGAGAGAGAAGAGAAGAGAGAGAGAGAGAGAGGAGAGAGGAGAGAGAGAGAGAGAGAGAGAGAGAGAGAGAGAGAGAGAGAGAGAGAGA
Source organism: Salvelinus sp. IW2-2015 (assembly GCF_002910315.2). Lineage (NCBI taxonomy): Eukaryota > Metazoa > Chordata > Actinopteri > Salmoniformes > Salmonidae > Salvelinus > Salvelinus sp. IW2-2015. The sequence goes on from NC_036841.1 coordinate 21,205,227, forward strand.
GAGAGAGAGAGAGAGAGAGAGAAGAGAGAGAGAGAGAGAGAGAGAGAGAGAGAGAGAGAGAGAGGAGAGAGAGAGAGAGAGAGAGAGAGAGAGAGAGAGAGAGAGAGAGAGAGAGGAGAGAGAGAGAGAGAGAGAGAGAGAGAGGAGAGAGAGAGAGAGAGAGAGAGAGCAGAGAGAGAGAGAGAGAGAGAGAGAGAGAGAGAGAGAGACGAGGCACAGAGAGAGAGAGAGAGGCACAGAGAAGAGAGAGAGCACAGAGAGAGAGAGAGAGCACAGAGAGAGAGAGAGAGGCACAGAGAGAGAGAGAAGGCACAGAGAGAGAGAGACGAGAGGCACAGAGAGAGAGAGAGGAGGCACAGGAGAGAGAGAGGCACAGAGAGAGTAGGAGGAGAGACACAGAGAGAGAGAGAGGCAAGAGAGAGAGAGAGAGAGAGAGAGAGAGAGAGAGGCACAGAGAGAGAGAGAGATCAAATACAGTGAGTTATGTTGAAGTTGATTAAGATACCTCATTTCAGCACTTGACTTGTTTTTGTTGTAGAATACATCTCTAAAGAATATGTCAATCGCTACATTGTGATTTCTCAAACAGAAGACGTGTCTGTGTTTTGAGGTATAATAAGTGAAAGGATATAGGCTTAGTAGCTAAGGAAATAATAATGTATTATCAAGTCTCCTGCAGATCTGCCAATGAAACTAAACATATTGTTCATATATATAAATCTTCTCTTCAACATGCCTTGTAAGATGTTTAAGACACAGAGCTAGCTAAGTTGCTCTAGCTTGGGCCAGAGAGCCCTCTAGTGGTCTGAGGTTGAATGACTCCTAAAAGAAGGGGATCAATAGTGGGTTCCTTTATTAGATCCAGATTTGACTGTCTGAAGGCACAGATGAATGATTTTTGTAGTCTGGTGAACAGCCCACATCGAGAGAGTTCAGGCTGTCAGACATGTCTGGGGGGGACAGGGGCCTCAAAGTAAATGCCTGAGAATGTATGGCACGGTAAACCTGAGAGCCCTACTGCCTTCAGCCGCCTTCCAGGGAACAACACAAGTCTTATGGAGCAAAGCAGCTAGATCAAAATTAGAGGTGACAGCATATTCATTTCATTCTGTGTTTTTCTTTAAGGGCTTTTTAAATGCTGTTGAATGATGAGCGGTCAGTAGATTTATAGTCCAGGGATGATTTAGGCTTTCTAAATGGCACTACTCTCTACTGCTCGCTCCCTCTTTTTTTTCATGGAGTATAGGCATTTTTGAAGGCTTTATTCCATTCCCATGTAGTTTTTACAAGGATGAATCCCCTTGTGTTTTACTATTTTGAGTAAGTGTGTAAAGTGAACAGCACCTTGGTTCCCATGTGCAGTAAGGAAGACTGGCAGCCTTCTTTACACTTTTATACTCACACAGAGAAACATAAACACACAGGGTAAGTACTATTTGATTACAAGTGGGATACACGTTTAAGGTGTGGTGAGACAATGGTAAGGCATGTAATCACCACACACACACACACACACCCTTTCAGTGATTTTCATTAAAAGCACACCAGAACATATTGTGTATAATGAGAGCATGTATTTTGTTCTCGACACCAAAGCATCATAGGTCCTCTCCCAAAGTGCTGTCTGAAAGATAACCCTCTGGGCAGCAGCCAGCGAGGCCTTCATATTAAGGACTTCTCATTTCTCCATGAGGTCAAAGAGGGTGTATTATTGATACTCTCAGAGCGTGATGAGTGGCAACACATCAGGGATGCCATTACCTTCAGAAATGTTTGCCTCAGGAAAGGACTGCAGTGCTTTAATTTAATACTTCCCCTGCAAATTATTATGACACACGCGAGCGTGTCTCTGATTACACAGGGTGGGATTGATGGGGGCAGTTTCCTCTCGTAGTCTATGAATTTATATTACATACCATGAATCTGGAGCATTGTTCTTCTAGACATTCATCTGTAACAGTCTTTTATGAAAAGAGGATTGATGAGACTTATATAGGCGTTATAGTCTTATCTACTCATAGTCTATAGGCCCCCCTCCACCCACTCCCTCCTTACCCCCCTCCTAGTACCAGAACTCTCTTCCCCAGAAGTCACGGTTTTAAAGTTTGGGTCTTTGGGTTTAACTACACTGCATCTGGGCTTGACGGGGGCTAGCGTGAAAAGATGTCAAATTCCGCCCTGCCTTGCCGTGCCTGGTGCCACGCTCCAATTTTCTCTGCCCCTGAGGAGTTAGCTCCCATTGCAGCCCTGTTTCTATCTCAATATCCAGATCATCTCTCCTGGTAGCTCCTCCAACTAAATAAATAACGAATTACAGTTCAGAGTCAGTAAGGGGCTTCATTTACTCCAGTCGATGTAATCAGAGATGTCTGTACGACGTTGCTGCCACAAAGTCCTAAATACAACTGTTTTGGTGGAATCCCAGGAGAGGGTGTGGAACTCTGGAACAGCCCATGATGTTAACACCAGTCAGAGGGCCTGCCAGTGGAATGGAGATGTGGCACAGACCTGAATGCATACATGTTTTTTATAGAGCAAGACAGAGAGAATGGCTAGAGCCAAGAGATACAAAGAGAAAGCTAAAGTCTAGCTACGGTAACAATTACAAATATGCAGATCATGTAGCTGTAACACCAAAACTAGCTTACAAGTGAAAATCTAATCAATGGTACCTGTGAGTTTTTTTTTCTTTTTCTTTTCTGACGTTAGATTGGAAGGCAGATTGGATGGCATCTCTCTGATTCAGAATCAGATGAGCATACCTATAGGTCTTCTTTTTTGAGAACCATTGCTTTTACTGTGTCACATAGGCAATGCAATCAATCCAAAACAATCCAAATGTTCCCCCTTCTTTCACAACCCCATCCCAAACATACCCCTTACGGCCCCACCACATCCCCAACCTCGGTCAACACATGAACTCAGCAAAAAAATAAACGTCCCTTCTTCAGGACCCTGTCTTTCAAAGATATTTCGTAAAAATCCAAATAACTTAATGATCTTCATTGTAAAGGGTTTAAACACTGTTTCGCATGCTTGTTCAATGAACCATAAACAATTAATGAACATGCACCTGTGGAACGGTCGTTAAGACACTAACAGCTTACAGACAGTAGGCAATTCAGGTCACAGTTATGAAAAATTAGAACACTAAAGAGGCCTTTCTACTGACTCTGAAAAACACCATAAGAAAGATGCCCAGGGTCCCTGCTCATCTGCATGAACGTGCTTTAGGCATGCTGCAAGGAGGCATGAGGCCTGCAGATGTGGCCAGGGCAATAAATTGCAATGTCCGTACTGTGAGACACCTAAGACAGCGCTATAGGGAGACAGAACGGACAGCTGATTGTCCTCACAGTGGCAGACCACGTGTAACAACACCTGCACAAGATTGGTACATCCGAACATCACACCTGCGGGACAGGTACAGTTACAGGATGGCAACAACAACTGCTCGAATTACACCAGGAACACACAATCCCTCCATCAGTGCTCAGACTGTCCGCAATAGATTGAGAAAGGCTGGACTGAGGGCTTATAGGCCTGTTGTAAGGCAGGTCCTCACCAGACATCACCGGCAACTACGTTGCCTATGGGCACAAACCCACCGTCGCTGGATCAGACAGGATTGGCAAAAAGTGCTCTTCACTGATGAATCGCGGATTTGTCTCACCAGGGGTGAGGGTCGGATTCGTGTTTATTGTCGAAGGAATGAGCGTTACACCGAGGCCTGTGGAGCGGGATCGATTTGGAAGTGGAGGGTCCGTCATGGATTGGGGCGGTGTGTCACAGCATCATCGGACTGAGCTTGTTGTCATTGCAGGCAATCTCAACTCTGTGCGTTACGGGGAAGACATCCTCCTCCCTCATGTGGTACCCTTCCAGCAGGCTCATCCTAACATGACCCTTCTGCATGACAATGCCACCAGCCATACTGCTCGTTCTGTGTGTGATTTCCTGCAAGACAGGAATGTCAGTGTTCTGCCATGGCCAGCGAAGAGCCCGGATCTCAATCCCATTGAGAGGTCTGGGACCTGTTGGATCGGAGGGTAAGGGCTAGGGCCATTCCCCCCAGAAATGTCCGGGAACTAGCAGATGCTTTGGTGGAAGAGCGGGGTAACATCTCACAGCAAGAACTGGCAAATCTGGTGCTGTCCATGAGGAGGAGATGCACTGCAGTACTTAATGCAGCTGGTGGCCACAACAGATACTGACTGTTACTTCTGATTTTGACCCCCCCCTTTGTTCAGGGACACATTATTCCATTTCTGTTAGTCACATGTCTGTGGAACTTGTTCAGTTTATGTCTCAGTTGTTTGAATCTTATGTTCATACAAATATTCACACATGTTAAGTTTGCTGAAAATAAACTCAGTTGACAGTGAGAGGACGTTTCTTTTTTTGCTGAGTTTAATATAGAAAACACACACAGAAGAAAATGTATTTAAAAAAATAACAAACCAACACTACAATTAAATAAAAAGTACACACAGTAAGATTTATGACCAGTATAACAACATCAAGAAAGCAATTTTATCCCACACTTGCACCATCTCAAGGAATTCAGAGATTTCTGAAGCAGAAACTTTCCACGTTTCCAGAGTAGTATTTTGGCTTTATGCACACGGGCAGTGGATAACTCCAACATAACCACGTCCTGAAAGTTTACAAACCATTTCCTTATATGAAGGTCATGTGGTGGCAACCAGCGCTGAACAACAGGTCTTTTGACTGCAATCAACCCAGCCAGGCAAACTTTCCATTGTTTCTCATTCAGATACATACCTGAAACTACATCTCCAGCACCACCCCAACATCAACATACACTGAGTATAACAAACATTAGAAACACCTTCCTAATATTGAGTTGCAGGCTCAATTCTTCGGGCCATGGACTCTACAAGGTGTCTATCTTTTTTACTACAAAACATAGAAACGCACAATTTTCACATATGTTGATGTTAGGGTGGTGCTGGACATGATGAATATGAAGTTGAAAATGTTTGAATTGTCCTTTAAAGTAACAGAGGAATTTGTTCAAGGGTTTCTAATCCCAGAGGTGCAACATTGCGAGATTTTGGGGAACGCTTGTGAAACAGACCAAACAGACCAGGCCTGGGTTTGGGGTTTGAGAAGTCAATGAGAGAAGTGAAAAAAAATCATTAGTTGTAAATTTTCTCTCTATCTAAAGGCAGAAGCTAGATTCGAGCCAGTGTCTTAAGTAGTTGAGCATGTTATTACTCCAACCTCGTGAAAGAGACAAACTGACACGTTTTCATTTTAGTCAAAAACAACTTTATCTTGAAGTAGTGCCTTTGATTTGACAGCCTGCCCATGCGCAGTCAGTCACGAAACGACCGTTACACCCGACAACGTGTTTCTATGCATGAGCTTAGCTAGCCAACTTTACATCGCCCAGAAGTGTGACCTGGGATTTCTATTGGAGAAGCAGTTTTAGCCTATCTTCATACTGTACTGACTTTGTTCATACCCTACTGTCTTTGGTTACAATTTTATAAATCATATCAGACAGAATAGATGACCTTTTCCTCCAAAATTCATAAACCTCGGGACCATCTCAAATCATATGTTTATATGTGCCAAGTGTCCTATTGAGGGAAGATAGGTCACAATTTGAGTTTGGAGCCTGTTTTGCATTAAATCTTACCAGTGGTGTCCATTACGACATATGACAGAGCTTAAAACAAATTAATTGATGTTTTGAGTTCTTTGATAAGTGAAATATATTCTTCCAGACATTCTCTCAATCAATAGCCTCTTTATCAATAGCCAAATCCTTTACCCATGTTTTAACCATTGAAATATCTTTCTGCATTAGTAATTGAAGATGAGAGTAAATAACTGATACAAAACCTCTGGATGGGAATGTAAAAATCCACTCTATCAGAGGGTACCTATTGGTCTTCTAAAAAGGAAAATTAAGTTACCATATTGGCTATAAACTGTCCCGCTATAACAGTAGCATCAGTCATGAATGCCATTACCCATTTCTGTGATTAGGTTGACTTATATTGCAGATTTCAAAATGTCAAAGTTCCTCACCATTTTAACTGGAACTCCTATAGGTAGACTAGTCAGTCCACTGTTTTCATTTCCTGGTGTCCTGCTAGGATGCTCTTGGATGTGTATGCGTCACCAACTTTACAATGTTGAAGTCATGTGTATGTTTTGTGGGCTTCGTTTTTTAATGATCCCCCACCTGTATGGTTCCACACTTCAGTTATCTGTTACAAAATCAACAGATGCTTAACAGATTATCTTAAAAGAAGGCTACTGGAATATGACTGTAGCCTGTCATGGAACAGAAGGAAACAGTATTGAGAAGTTGAGAACATTGTCAGTTAACGGATGTTAGAATTTCCGGTCATTGTTCTGTAGAAGCACAATCATGTAGCAACTGATGCTATTTCTAATAGGAACACCTTGACCACATCAGTGCACACCAGCCATGGTAATACAATAATCTACCAGCTTTGACCCATAGGCCTAGGCTACAACATGTATCCATTACAGAGTATTGATGCATGGGTTAGGTTTTGTGCAAAACTTATGTAGATAACTGAAAGCTTCTCAATTTCACTTTGGTTGTCCTGCGTTAAATGATGACCTTAATGAGGCTGTAAAATCCTATGCTTGGGCAACTTTTCTCACTGTGAATTGCCCAACATCCTTTGAGGGACTCTTGGGTGGAGGATAAGGGCACTGTGTAGGAAATGAAGTTACTGAACTGAGTGGGGTCAACTGAACAGGAAAAACAAACTCACTGGAGACACGTGTCTCTGTCAGGAGGCCACGAAGCGCGGATCCTGCTATGGCTGCAATTATTCATGCGGGAATTATCACAAGAATATCTGCATTGTTGGAGACATTTCAAACTAAAATAAGAGAAATTTAGATTTTTTAAAAAGGTTTTACATTTAATTCAATCGGACTGTACTGTTATAAATACGTAAAGGGAAATATAACTTATTCCATCAGACATTATGTTATCACTTTCTGTGTTTGAAAATAACACATTATGTTTAACAACAGAAACTGTTTCATATGGTTGATATCAATAAGATCTCATTTGTGGTTTCAAGGTTGACATGATATTTATTTTGATAAAGCATTTTGTTTAAGTTTTGTACAAAAGTTCATTCGATTTCCTGTTGTATTCATAACGTAAACAAAGCCTACATGGACAGGTGTGTAGAAATGCCTATTTATTTTGTCCTAAAAACACTTGGTGGCCGTCAATATCCCACGAAAGGGCTGCGGAAGGACATTAGGCCCTATTATTTTTCCAATTTAAAAGTACCTCTCACTATTTGCCTTTTTTATGGTGCTGTTCCTATTTCCTATAAGATTTCCCTTATTTCATGGTTCATTTGACTTGCAACTCCGGCTCCCTCTCACACTAAACCCAAGGGGAGGTTTTTCACTCACTTCCCATTGGTTGCCGGCTGGCGGCTCTCATCACAGTAACATTCCCATTCATACACCCTGCGCTCCATACACCTTCTCAAAATAACTTACTGTCATCCATGGTAACGACTTTGAATAGACGGGACAAATTATTTAAATTGGGGAATAATTAAACTGAAATAATAGACGACTGACAACATAACGACAGGTGAGTGAGGAAATTACATTTGTAAGATTGCGACTCGTAGGCTATTCTAACCAGCCACAAACCTATGTGTATGCTGTGTGTTTGGTGACCATAAATCAATTCCACTGTTTTGTTACTAATTCTGGATTAATGTAGCCTGCCTTTTCATAAAACTATCTAATTTATCAAGATTCAATGCCAGTCTGCTTTCCATTTAGATTAAACAAATGTTTTGCAGGCTATCATCTGATAAAAATTACATTTAGTTTATTTTTCGTTTACAAGTCATGTTTGTTTTCGTTTACAAGTCATGTTTGTATTAGTTCGTCCTAATATAACTCGCTGTCATGGTTGCTTGATGAGTGAAAACTGTGGTTAGAAAAAAGTGCAAAGATGAGGGGAAATCAGTTCGTTCTCATGTATGATGGATAACAGCAAGCTCTCGTGCAAGGTAATATGCTTAAAATGTAACACTAGAGGCTTCCAGTCCACGGGCTGTCTCAGAGGAAAGTCACTGCAGTTATTCAACAGTCCTCCTGAGCCGCGACTCGGCTAATTGGCTACATATGCGGAATTCTATGCTCGTTCACCATTTAGAAATTGGATGCATTTGGGAAACTTTATGAGGCGAGCCTAACGTTTGCCTACAGGAGCTGAAAATACGAAACATATTGGTCCGCTACAATTATAAATCGTGCCATGATCATAAGCCCCTTGGATAATGTATCAGTAGACGGTGCTGAGGCAGAAATTCAATAACCAAAACATTTCAGCCAAACGTGAAAGGATTCTATAAAATATGTGACTGTGGGCCTATAAAATATATGATCAGACACTAGTCAGTCCGTGTGTTTTACATTTATTTATTTGTTTAGAGATTGCTATAACATGAATTCTGGATGTGTAGTGGTCCATTAGTTTTCATCGTATTTCGAAAATGTGATTATTTTTAACATAATGCCGCTGTGGATTTGGGGGCCCTGCACAATGTATTGTAGGCCTATAGTGACAAGTTCTACTTTACCTTTCGGTATTCCCCGTTTTCACAATGACAGTGAATGTCTCCTGTCAGTGGATGTGAGTCGAAATGAATGAGTCTTTGGCCGCAATCTTTGCACTGACAATAAAAAGTTCGTTTTCATTATCCACTCGTTCTGGAGACCAGTGTTTGTCTCAGTGTAATTTGCTTGATGTTAGGAATGTTAAATGCTGCATGTGCCAGCCTTCTTGATAATTGCACACTGAGGGAACCGCTAAAGACACCGTCCTCGAGCTGCCCTTTCACCCTAGACTTTGTAAACTGCACTTATTAAAGCGAAAAGTGTTTCAATATGTGGTAAGCTTTAGGGAGAAACGTGATGGGGGTTGGGGTTGGGGCTCTGCTGCCCTGCTTTCTCCACATGAGTTGTCTATCGAGAAAGTTAAAGTCAGTCAACCATGGTAGTGGTTCTGGCCATCATGAACAGTGGTATCATGCATGAGAATATGTGATTGGTTGTTAGATTATCATTGCGCCACCAAATATGTGACGAAGGAAACAACACGGCAAGGACGGTCACATGTCTGAATGAATCAAGTCTGTGTCCAATAACTTAGTGGGGCCTATGAACCAAATCTGACCCTATTCCTTATTTCAGTGGAAGTGGTTGCACGGAATGGAACGCAATTCACAAAACCGCAAGGTGCTCGTGCGCGCTCCTGAGATCTCTCTCTAGCTTTTAGTAGGCCTGAAAATGTTTTCAATAATTTACCCTGATATCACAACAGCATGAACAATAGCAAAAGGCTTCCGAAAGTAAAACGTTTTCAAATTGTTTATTTAATTGAAACCACAATATGTGGTCTGAGGCTTGGAGTCTTGGCTAAAAGTCTATATAAATAAATAATTTTACATGAGGGCGAATTGAAAAAATATCTAAACAAAACTCATTTGATAACATCCAGAGGGCAGAAAACTGGACTGTTAGTCTGAAGGGAATATTTTCAGGAGATCACAGCCATTGAAAATGCACAAAAGTTTGCATATTTAATTTAACATAAAAAATGAACTAACAAAAGAGTCAAAGAAGTATGAGTTAATTGATGAATGAAGCTTGAATGCTGGCTGTGTGGATGCTAGTCCATTATGAAGAGAGGTTGTTGATGGTCGAATGCATTACTGAACGAGTGGGCAGGAAAGTTTGTTATTCCAGTGTTACGTCTAGCCCACTGTAGCTCTTTTACCAATAGGAAGCGGAGTCGTTCTTCCACCAATCAGACATAGCTATCATAGCTATTTAGACGTGACATATTGGCATGACATAACATGTATTATTCGCCACACTATAGGCTTTATTTGTCATTACATAATGAATTATTTTCATATGTACTGAACCACAATTGATGATCAATATGCACATTATTATAAGTATTATTATGCACAATATTAGCATATTATGAATATATTTTACTAATCTATTTATTTGTGTTGTTATTATTCTTTTAATGCATTGTTATTTTAGAATATATTTCACTTTTTCAGTTTTTCCCTTTTTTTGTGCTAATATTCCTCTACTCTCCCCAGAGCCCGTTGAACACTGTCGGCCCTCTCGGTTCTATGAACATGTTTCAGACCGTGCCTGACACTTCGTCTTACGTCAAGGTAAGACAACATCGTCTCTTCGAGCAGGTAATTTTGGTGGACGTTCTGGGTCGTCCCTAATTTTATATTCATGAGGATACTTTGCGAATAATTTGCATCTGCTTGTCATTTTTAAAATCTCTATCGGTATGCCTACCCTACGCCTAATATGAGAGGTATCAATAGGTATCATATCAATTAAATCTTGGCACAATTGCCTCTCTCTATTCCATTGTTGTTATCATGTTATAACCGTTCTGCAGAATAGTCCTGTATTCAAACATTGTATGGTAGTCTACTGTATAATGTGATTCTGTTAATCTGTCTGGACATCAAGATTGATTTAATCTCTTTGCCTTCAGTGCGGGACCGGTATAGCGCATTATTATATTCGACATCATGCCGTTTTTGTTCTCTCTCCGCCACAGTCTCAAAGAATGTAAACAAAGCAAATAGTGGACATCTGGTTTTCACGTTTAAAACTCTGTGCATTGAATCACATGGTACAGCGTGTAATTCTTGCAAGCGGACAATGTATAGGCCTTGGGACGATTTGTTTGAAACGAAATATGCATTCCCATTGTTAATCTTATATCCTACATTAAACTGCACAATCTTGGACATGCCATAATCTGACTTTAGGAAACTATCAGTGTACGTGCAGTCGTCATGTTTTATGGGAATGTGTTGTGTGAGTGTATATGCCTTGTCATTGTTCTGCCTGTTGAGTGCTCATCATAACACATAAACATTTCCGCAGGCTATTATGTGAGTCAGGCTGTTTTAAAATAATATTGGAAATGTGATGCCATATATTTCATAGATCATTGGTTGAAGACCAATTGCATATAGGCGGAGCATGTATGCTTTTGAAAATGAACAATTGTGCTTAGTCAAGCCATTCATAATATCTTTATAATCCAAATATTCAAAGAGTGACTTGTTATGTTTTGGCGACTTATTTCCCTTTGCATATAAGGGCTCTTTTCATACAGTCATAACGTTTGTAGCGCTCTGCAGAAAGACTTAATTTTCACTGGCCACATTGCTTGAGTCCTCTGAACAATCCCCGATTTGTTTTGGGAGACTTGAACAGCAAGGAATGTTTGAGGAGAGAATGTGTTTTGAAATGACCCTTTCTGCTCCCTAAATAAGACAAAACGGCAATGACTAGGAAACCAATCCAAGAACCTGTGCAAAGTACTCTTTGGTTAACCACTGAATGCTTAAGATTCCTTAAGCAACCCACATTTCAGACAAAGTAGGTCAGGTCAATGAATATCGCATTGCCCTCGTTTTAATCGAAACCTTCATTTAATTATTCTGCATTTCGGGGCAAGATATTGGTTAGAATGTGAACCAGGCACGCCTCAAGGCACATTTTAAATAAATATGCTGCTTCATTCAAGCGAATCCATGGTCTAGCATTTGTTTTGTTTGGTTAAGGCCAGGCGAGACTCGAGCTCTCCAATAAAAATAAATCTCAAATTAATTATGGCCCCGAGCAAGGGACCAGACAGTTAGGTCTTGTATGCTGCAGAGTATTTTACTTGTTTTTTTCTTTTTGCCGAGAGAGGGAAGGGGCTTACCAGAACTCTGAAGTCTAATGAACAGTCTTACACGGCCTATCCATATCTATGGCTATGTAGGCCTAGTGGTTCAAATAATAGGCCAAAAAGGTTTGTCACATAAATTAATTTATAGAAGTGGTTTTTAGTAGGCCTAACGTTAGTTTGTTTGGTCTTTTATGAATTAATATTTGTTCACGAATAATATAAACCAATGCCTCTTTCAGTAGGCTAATAATCTTGACTAATAATGATGATGAAAACCTATAATAATACCGGCATAATCATCGCCGTTATAATTTACTCTTGGATCATTTGGTTACATTATGGAGATGTTTAGGCCTATATAGGCTATTCTTGCGCACTTGTAAGCAAGTGAAGTTGTAAAGTGCTGTAAATTCACGATGAGCAAAAGGGCAACAATTTAAAAACTGAAACTAACCTAAGTAGTATCCACCCACTTCTTGTATTGTCCAATGGAGGAGCTATGGCTTCCCACAGCTCGTGGTAAGAAATGTCTGGCTGTCAAGTTCCAACGTCAAGCCAGATGTTCTGTGGTTCGCTGTATAAACCAACTTGCATCTGTTTATTGGCCTCCGAAAATGTTTGTTACCACTGTATTCATTATGGCCTTGGCGGGTCCCGGGATAGCTTTTCTCTCTTAGCATAAACCTACATGTTTCGTGCGTAATGGCGTGAGTAATTTGATTAGCGATAGCCTAGCTCTTACTTAGTCTTTAGTTTTTTTAGTGATTTGCCTCGGTTACTGTGCCTCTATGACCAACTCAATCAATATTGCCAGGTGATTTCAGAGTTTGGTCACATTATTCCACAAGTAACCTCAGGTGTCAACAAATCACACAAGATTGTGTTAGCGTTCTGGAAATAGGCCTACTTATATGGTCCATAAAATGACAGTCGTTCACTATTAGGCATACTAGTCAATAGGCTACTTAAAATAATAAACATCTATTATTTTCTAAAAGTTAAGCCCTACCATTGCCCTCTGCTATTGCAAACGGGTCTAACATGGATGGAATCTATAATGAATATTATACCATTACATCATTCGCCCTACTTTTATTTTGAACGAAAATTAACGAAATCCAATACAAAACCAAAACAGTGGAATGTTGAATTAGAAAAAGGTACGGCCACTAAATAGTTAAACAAGGTGTCTCCCTTAATTACACGAAGCTGAACTGGCCTCAGGCAGGAGAAGCCTTGACCCCAAGCAGGATCCAGATGTGGTGGTCTCGAGGGGGCCTCTCCCGCAACAGACCCCCAAGTCGAGAGCAGACAGGCCGGTCCGTCTGTCAGTCGCAGCGGCGCAGGCTGGGTTTGGCCGCTCTGTGGCCTTGCCGCTCCCTCAGGCAGAGCCCTATTGGTCTGGTCACGTTCAGAGCTGGCTCCATGTCTAGCATCTGCGCTGAAATTGTGTCTGAATTGATGAGGGCAATTTCCAAAGGTAGAGGAAAAATGTTTGGGGGTGGGGACAGGGGATGTTTGTCCATGGCTCCAGTAACCTAAGGAAGAAAGTAGTTCAACTATAGCCTAGGCCTAATAATAAATTAATAATACTAATAATAATAATAGAAGCCTATGATAATGTAATAACATGTAATAGCAATGTAATAACATCTAATGGGAGTAGGTATACTTCATCATTACATTAATGAAAACCACACACATTTATTCATGAACTAAACTCCAAACATATTAAGAGAGGGGGTTCCCCTTTGCAATATTTGGAAATATAAGCCTACAATCCATCATAATTCCCTACTGTGTTGGATAGCAGACGCACACGTGTAGAGCGGACCTTGATCTGGGGCGCTGCGTGCTTGGATGTTATTAATGGTGTTTCAGGAAAACGTCACTGAGGCTGGGAAGGCTATAACAAAGAGCATCAACCCTTGCCACAGGTAGTTCAAGTTCGTATTCCTCTTGGTTTGATTTACAGTTCATTTCGTCAGCACTCTCGAGGAAAACATCTGTCTGCTTTGAAAGTGAAACTCTATTTTATATCTCCATCTCGCAGTGGAAACGCGAATATAAGATGTTAAAAGAGCAGGGGATGAATTAGGCTAAAGTAAAATCAAGAAAAAAAATGGACGCATTGCATTAAAAGCAATGAGGAGATTATAAAACATTATGGAATCACATAACAGTCTATACCAGTTTAAATTATTACTTTTTCATTGGCAAATGAATTTAACATAATACATGTATATTGATGGAATTGTTGAAACAAACTCATTCGCCAGTGTCTGTGACGTTTGTATAAAAAATGACACAAATGCAGCCTACATCAACATATGCATAACGCTGGCAACCATTCTGTAAATATTTCAGAGTAAAAACATTAACAGCGGGGGGAACACGCAATTGTTTTCCCTGCTTATCTCTTTGGGACAAGTATCCTGCTTTTTGGAGCTGCAATGAAGGCAGGGCTTGCAGTGACACACATAGCTTCCTTCTCAAAAGCGGTGACTTCACTTCCCAAATGTAGAGAAAAAAAACCATCCGGTTAACTGTCTCTTTCTCTCTGCGACATATCGGGGGCTGGAATTAATTCAGGAGCGTGTCATGTTTGGAATATTGTTGGGGTTCGCTGAAAATTGCGCAAAATGGACGGAACTATTAAGGTAAGGGTGGAAGACTGGGTGTACGAATTTGTGAGAGCTTTGCTTTTCGGAGTTGCGCCTCCTTTTATCATGAGTTGCTATGTCTGTGAGCAGTAGCCTACAATGTTGGGCAATGAACGGCTTTTTATTTTGCTCCGAAAGCGGTAACCAGATGTCCTTATTTTTTCCTCTTCATCCCGAAGTTTCCCTTTCCTTTAGGAAACTTTGAAAGGGAAAATAAGCTTTGGTTGGATAAGAAACGTTTAGACTCGATATATGCTTTCAATGTTGGAACGAGCGCGTAGATGCACATCTGCAAATCAACAAAGTGCTCATTTTATTCAGTGGAAAGTATGTATTACATAACAAATTGGAGAACAATTATTTTCTCCAGTTGAAATAGTGTTGGCTAGGGATTACGCAATATGTAGGCGATATATGGCTATGCGGTTAGATGAACGTGCGTTTCTTTGTAAGGTATGGTGTGTCAAAGATGTGGCTGCGCAATTGTGGTGGCACGGTGCCCGGGGATCCTCTCACAGTTCATGGTTCAAAACGTTACTGATGGTGTTTTGGTGGCGTTTATTATTCAGGCTGTACAAGGAAGTAGAATCCATGCGTAAAACCATACATTTTTTACGCATATTTTCCGTTGTAAAACGAGTGTTGAACACACATTTTTAATAGCCTTATCAATAGCCAAAATGTAATTTGGAAATATCACGGAGTGATTTAGAAGCGAAAACTGCGAATCTCCTTCTTGTAATTCATGAATAACAAAAGGCTCACAGTCTTACCTGGGTAGTTATACTTAAATTGAACACAAAAGGTCATTCATAATAGGGAGCGCGCATATTTTAGTCTTGAGGGACGGGTATTCAAGCGCAGTCCTCCATGTATTGAATTTCCAGATGCATGGCCATGCAGATGTTTGATGGTTAGGTCACTGCATTTCGCACCACGGTATTGTGTCTGGACTTTGAGTAGACATAGCCGATTGTCAAATATAGTTATTCTGCTCTTATTTCTAACTAACTGGACTATTATAATACCCATGGAAACGTATCGTTCTGCCAATGTGTTTTCTTTGGATGTTAAAATAAGCGGGGTTGTGGGGTTGAAGTGGCGGCTGGGTGTGGTGTAAGTTTTGGAACAGTATAAGCGTTGACTGCACAGAAAAATTGAATTTATATTAAATCATTTTTACCTGATTGGTTTGTGATTGATTGTTTAATACACAAACATGCACAAATAGAAACATTTAGGTCTTGTGAAATGATTGTTAATATTCTGCTAAATTGTGATGATGTATAACAATGATGACTATATAACAATAATATAACAACAATAATGACTATATTAGTATGAATGTATCAGGACTGTGCATGTATCCGTGTGTATATTTGATTGACTACAAACTGTATTCAGACTTTACTCATCAAAAGGGGGGGGGGGGGGGGGTTATCGAGCCATGAGAGCTTCCTGTTCTGCACAATCTGGTTTCCTGACAGGTTTCCCTTTCCTCCTCAAACAAAGGGCAGGAATGCCTCCTGAATCGCATGCTGATGGGTGTGTGTGGAGGACACAATAGACGTGTGCAGTCTGGATGGAAGTGGTGTACTGGGTACTGGCACTTGGTACTGGCACGCATCGTGAGGCATTTGTGAGCCAGGCCGTTTGGCTGTAAGGCATCTGTGGTGGCCCAGGCACGTGGCAACTTCCACTGTCACAGTTTCCCAAGAAGACTTTAGGAAGACCTGTTAGTTTATGAATGAGGGTTGTGAACAACATTAACCTATGTTGAGTTGATAATGGCATCATATGGTACCACCTAATTATTGATAAGTACTGTAAATCATTTAGAGAATGCAAGACTTGGAGTGCCTTTCTTTTTGTTCCCAGTGAATATTATTTTGTAGTCTACTTGAATAGCCTACGTGGGAAGGGATGTCAGCACAAGATGTTCAGGAGAGAAGAATGTAGATCAATGAATGTAGATAAATGAACTGTATCTCTGTCGCAACCTTACCATTGGCAGTGTGTGTGTTCCACATTGATACAGAACACACATTTCAAATAGACTCAGACTGGTGTGTTATATTGTCTGTTTGGAAGTGCATACACTCACATTATTTTTAAAACCTGTAATCTTGATAGGCACATGCTGATATGTCAGTGTAAATGTAACGTGCAACAGCCATAACAGCAGAGCTGCCCTTATCAGGAGACATTGAGACATTCCCTCACTGCTCTCAACATATCATCCCCAGACCAGGCTAGCTTCTGTATAGACTTCTCTGATAGGGCATATGGCTACCAGACTGCTAGTGTGCAGCTATGATGGTTTGACTGATGAAATCACTGGCACATCTGTCCAACTCTGAGGGCATTATCAGATGCTGTCACAAAGTATCATCCATCCAGCCCTCCCAATTAATGGCCTCAAAAGCTGTCACCTTGGTCAGTTTAGAACCGTTGGCACATCACAGACACATACAGTCAGTGTTAGTGAATGTACTTTGTAGCATTAGTATGCTGAAACGTACTGTACGTGAATATAATATGTGTGTTCTTCTGATTAGCGGTGAAGAGAGAAATCCCCGTCCCAAGATAGACATCTCAGGAAATGAGTACACAGGCTGTAAACAGCAGACTGGCCACTGCATGTATCACTGCAACTCTGCTTCACTTTTTCACTTGTTAGGACTCATTGGCTCCGGTTAAGGGCTTGTAGTAAGTAAGCATTTCACCTGTTGTATTCGGCGCATGTAACAAATACAATTTGATTCGATTTTTGAAATCTAGCCCTTGTAGCCTTTTTGATCCATGTTTGCTATTTCGTGAACAGTCAGACGTGTTTTGATGCGTACATACAGTACTTTGTTCTTCGACGGGGGAAGAACTGTGCTAATGGCACATCTTTGTCTTGATCTAGGATGTTATCTTTGAAAATATCTATAATCCCTCAGGATTACAGATATCTGTCTAATCTGTGACATCAGATGCTACCAGATCAGATGTGTGTCAGACATGAGCCTAATCCTTGAAACAGCTTAACTGTAATGACTCTAGATCAGTTTGTCTCTGTTGCTGCTGCTTTGTTTCACTAAAATGTGTCATTGACAGAGCTGAGGCAAGGCAGGCCTCACCAGCTCCTTCATTCATAGTAAACAGAAGTTTTAAAACTGATTTAGCTAAAAGGCTGCCACAGTCTATACAGGCAGAGCCGTTTACCTGTATATCTCATAAATAGTGTACATCTCTTTGGCTCTGTGTATAGGTTGTTGTATGTCAGATCATTGGAATAGCAAGTATTGTATTCCCATTAGCCCATATACATCTCTGGCAATGATAGATCTGATATGTTTTCCATGCATCAGTTACCAGACATGAGACAGAACACGTGGACACAGACAGAGGAGAATTCCAGGGGAGCCACTGTAGAACTGACCCCCTTGCTGTTCCTGTTGATTCTTCAGCTGCTGTTCCTTCTCTGTGGAAGGAAAACGCAGACTAGATCTTGTTGTGCGTAGTAGTCATCAGGACTTTAGTCATGTTTGAAGTCATGGTAACATCAACAGGAAGCTGTAGTTGCTACATAGGCCCAATCACTGTATACACAAACCACTTAGGATGCCAGATTGCGATATGACACATAACTGCACATAATTACTGTAAACAAAATGTATCTACAACAAGTGAGAGATTGAAGTTGTGAGATCACAGGTTCTCTCTGTTGTTCTAGAGGTGCCCCGCTATAACCTGTTCCTCCTCTGACCTGCAGGAGGCACTGTCAGTGGTGAGTGAAGACCAGTCCTTGTTTGAGCCTCCTTACGCTGCTGCTGCCCCTCTACCCAAGACAGACATGACTGCATCTGGCACACAGGACTACGTCCAGCCCCACAAAATCCACCCATTACCCCCTCAGCAAGAGTGGATTAACCAGCCAGTCCGAGTGAGCGTCAAGAGAGAGTATGACCACATCAATGGATCCAGGTATGTTCAGCAGTATGCACAGTCCATCTCACTAGACTCCAGCTCTTATGTCTTGTCGCTGTATGTCTTTGTCTCTGCTGATTTGAGTTGATGTTCCCTAGATTAGTCTATATTCAAAAGGATAGTTGATCATAACAATTGTTTGTGCACAGTTAAATATGATTTTTGTCCACCTGCAGAAAGTGAGCTGTTCGTCTACCACTAACTCACCTGACACTTAAATTTCATTGGGCTATCTCAAGCTCTGCTCCATTGGCCCTGTGGTTGGTCTATATTGCAAACCATTTTCATCTGCTTAGAGCCAATATAAAGATGTCTTGTCTCTCGCTGATACTGACACTGTGTGTCTGTGCAGCAGGGAGTCCCCAGTGGACTGCAGTGTGGGGGTTAAATGCAATAAGCTGGTGGGGGGCAATGACACATCTCAGATGAGTTACGGAAGCTACATGGACGAGAAGAACGCTCCGCCCCCCAACATGACCACCAATGAGAGGAGAGTCATCGTCCCCGCAGGTAACAATGACTTCTATAATATAAACCACATGGTATTTCTTTATAATGAATGAAAATCACATATTGTTTTTTCTTTATTTCCGATGTTATTAATTGCTCAATACCTAGACCTATAAGTACTATGACTTTACATTCCAGGCTGTGAGAAAGGTTTATTTCTTAGTCGTTTTTCTTCCGAGTCAAATGGAGGGCCTATAAACATGCTATTAATTGGCATACATTTTCTGATGTTGTAGAGATGTTTTTATTAGCCCCGGGTGTATTTAGCTGGGTCACGGGTGAAGGCTCTTTGATGCTTTTGTTAGTAATGTTTTAGCTTGC
The DNA here is from genome assembly GCF_002910315.2 of Salvelinus sp. IW2-2015. Lineage (NCBI taxonomy): Eukaryota > Metazoa > Chordata > Actinopteri > Salmoniformes > Salmonidae > Salvelinus > Salvelinus sp. IW2-2015. The sequence goes on from NC_036841.1 coordinate 21,224,487, forward strand.
TCATGGGAGTATGACTAAAACACGTACAGGCAACAGAGGTCTGTTCAGTCAAAGAGCTCTTTACATTGGCAAATTGATTCACATATTACAGAGTATTATTTATGAGGGATAAATGCTTTGGGAAACACTCTCTGTCAGTCTTGGAAGAGATTGATGGTACATCAGATATACTGTAGAATAGATGCAGGTGTATGATTTCACTCCATCAAAGTATTACATAGGCTACACAATCTGGGAAAGGATGGGTCAGATACATTCATTGAAATATGGATGAATGAATAGCTAGATAAATAAACAAGTGAAAATAACGATTGGGTACATTAGCCATAATTTGGAAATAATTATGAGACCAAAACTTGAAATGCATTCTCAATCACAGTGAAAAGAGTAGATTGTCCCGTGCTGTATACACTGCCTCTGTCTTCTTGTCTTCCTCCAGATCCGTCGCTGTGGTCTCAGGATCATGTCCGCCAGTGGCTAGAGTGGGCCGTCAAGGAGTACGGCTTGCTGGAGATGGACACGGCCATGTTCCAGAACACAGACGGCAAGGAGCTGTGTAAGATGAGCAAGGACGACTTCCTCCGACTGACCACCATGTACAACGCTGAAGTCCTACTCTCTCATCTCAATTACCTCAGGGAAAGTAAGTTCTGGCAGCCATTTGAATTGATCTATACTGAACAAAAATATAAACACATCATGTGAAGTGTTGGTCCCATGTTTCAGGAGCTGAAATAAAAGACCAGAGAAATGTTCCATAAGCACAAAAAACGTATTTCTCTCAAATTTTGTGCACAAATTTGCTAACATCCCTGTTAGCGAGCATTTTTCCTTTGCCAAGGTAATCCATCCACCTGACAGGTGTGGCATATCAAGAAGTTGATTAAACAGCATGGTCATTACACAGGTGCACCTTTTTCTGGGGACAATGACAGGTCACTCTAAAATGTGCAGTATTGTCACACAACACGATGCTAGAGATGTCGCAAGTTTTGAGGGAACGTGCAATTGGCATGCTTTTTGTCAGAAATGTCCACCAGAGCTGTTGCCAGAGTATTGAATGTTCATTGCTCTACCATAAGCTGTCTTGTTTTAGAGAATTTGGCAGTATGTCCAATCGGCCTCACATTCGCAGACGTCGTGTGGGCGAGCGTTTTGCTGATGTCAACGTTATGAACAACGTCTTCTCCCAAGTGGCTCAGCGGTCTAAGGCACTGCATCTCAGTGCTAGAGGCGTCACTACAGACCCTGGTTCAATCCCGGGCTGTTTCACAACCGGCTGTGATCGGGGGGGTTTGGCCGGGGTAGGCCGTCATTGTAAATAAGAATTTGTTCTTAACTGACTTGCCTAGTTAAATAAAGGTTATGTATGTATATATATATGAACAGCGTGCCCCATGGTGGGGGTATGGGCAGGAATAAGCTACGGACTATGAACACAATTGTTTTTTATCGATGGCAATTTGAACGCACAGAGATATCGTGATGAGATCCTGACAATGCCTATTGGCATGCCATTCATCTGCTGCCATCACCTCGTTTTACCATGATAATGCACGGTCCCCTGTATATAATTCCTGAAAGCTTCAAATGTCTCAGTTCTTCCATGGCCTGGATACACACCAGACATGTCATCCATTGAGCATGTTTTGGATGTTCTGGATTGACGTGTACGACAGCATGTTCCATTTCCCGCCAATATCCAGCAACTTCGCACAGCCATTGAAGAGGAGTGGGATAACATTCCACAGGCCACAATCAACAGCCTGATCAACTCTATTCGAAGGAGATGTGTCGCGCTGCATGAGGCAAATGGTGGTCACACCAGATACTGACTGGTTTTCTGATCCACACCCCTACCTTTT